>NW_006440149.1:0-1884 GCF_000325575.1 Pteropus alecto | reverse complement strand
AAAGAACTCATACAACACAACAACGACAAAAAAGCAATCCAATTAAAAAATGGGCAGAAGACCTGAACAGATACTTCTCCTAAGAAGAGAAATAGATGGCCGATAGACATATGAAAAGATGTTCAAGGTCACTAAATCATCAGAAAAATGCATATTAAAACAACAATGAAATATCACCTCACACCTGTCAGAATGGCTATCATCAATATATAAAAGAACGATAAGTGTTGGCAAGGATGTGGAGAAAAGGGAACCTTCATATGTTGTTGGTGGAATTGCAAATTGGTACAGCCACTGGAAGACAGTCTAGAGGTTTCTCAAAAAATTAAAAAATGGATCTACCTTTTGACTCAGCAATTGCACTTCTGGGTATTTATCCAAAGAAAACCAAAATAATAATTTGTAAAGATATATGCACCCTATGTTCATGGCAGCACAATTTACAATAGCCAAGGTATGGAAGCAACGTAAATGCCCATCGACAGATTGTTGGATAAAAAAGGTATGGTTCATATATACAATGGAATTTTACCCAGCCATTAAAAAATGAAATTTTATCATTTGCAATATCATGGATGGACATAGAAGTTACTATGCTGAGTAAAATAAGTCAGGCAGAGAAACATAAATACCATATGATTTCACTTATATGGAGAATCTAAGGAACAAAAAGAACAAACTAATCAAAAACAGACTCACAGATACAGTGGG
This sequence comes from Pteropus alecto, assembly GCF_000325575.1. Classification (NCBI taxonomy): domain Eukaryota; kingdom Metazoa; phylum Chordata; class Mammalia; order Chiroptera; family Pteropodidae; genus Pteropus; species Pteropus alecto. The sequence goes on along the minus strand of NW_006440149.1, from coordinate 1,173 downwards.
CAATTTGGTGACAGAGAGGATGAGGGGTAGAGGTCTGGAAAAATGGGGTGAAGGGGTAAAGAAATACAAATTACTAATTGATAGATGGTCACGGGGATGGGGGGCATGGCATAGGGAATGCAGTCAACATTAATGTATTGACTAGGTGGAGAGCCAGAAGAGAGAATGAGCAATTAGGTGGATCATTTTATAAACTAAAGTGTATAACCAATGTATCGTATACTTGAAAGTAATAACATAATTTTTTTTAAAAAAAAGATGAAAGTTCATATCATTAAAGAACTATTTCAAGAAATAGAAAGATCCCATATAAACAATCTAATAATACCTATTTAAAAACAAAAAAAGATTGAAAGAAAACATGGCAGAGTGAGAGATGTCCCCAGATCTCTCTCCTTGAAACTGCAATAAGCTGAACATCTAAAACTCAACAACAACAACAAAAAAAACACTCAAACTGCACACCAGTACATCTGAGCGAGGGATCTGCATAAGAGCTACCACAGATCAGAATCCTGGGTGTGGGATGATGGACTGAGAGAAATAACAAAGCTGCCTTTTGCAGCTGCTGGAGCTCCCTGTAGGAGAAGGGGGAGGGGAGAAGGAAAAGTAAGTTCCCTGAATAGCCCTATCTGGGAAAGCTGTGAGCTCCTCGTGGACAGCCGGAGGCAGGGCTCAGTCTTTAGGGTAGAAGGCAGAGAAGCGAGATGGCAGAAAAATAACAGTTGAATTTTACCAGCCGTGATTGCAAAACCAAGACTGAGCCGCAGCCCCCAATTCCCAATTCAGAGGGCCCTCTCCTGATATCTTCTGAAACCGATCACTGCGGAGCCACAGAGGAATTGGAGCAAATGCTATCAAAACTGTTGCTACCACTGACAGGGAATGAAACTGAGGGTAGTGAGCGTGAGTAAATATATACAAGAAAATAAAGTCCAAGACTGGGAAGTCCTGGGGCCTAGCCCCAGGGAGTGAGGACAGTGTGGCCTCCCCCTCCTCCCTTCCGGCTTCCCCACTCAGTGCCTTACGGGGCAGGGGAAAGGGAGGGGGACAGGAAAAGGGAGATTATTAAGACTTTATATAAAGCAGCTATCCAATAGGCTTAGACGCCACCTATTGGAAATCAAAGGAAAATTGGCTTCTTTGCAGCAGACTAAAGAGAGACCTTTATAT
>NW_006440148.1:0-488 GCF_000325575.1 Pteropus alecto | reverse complement strand
GGTCTGTTTCTCCCTTTAATTCTGTTAGTAATTGCCTTATATATTTTGGGGCTCCCTAATTGTAACCATAGATATTAATAAGTGTTATGATTTTTTATGTATAATTCCCTTTATCATTATGAATACATTATCAGCATCTTTCTTTACCTTTTTTTATTTTGAAGTCTATTTTGTCTGATATTAGAACCACTATTCCACTTTTCTCTGAATGCCATTTGCTTGAAATATCATATTCCACCCTTTCACTTTGAGTCTATATTTCTCTTTGGAACTGAGATGTGTCTCTTGCAGGCAGCATATGGTTAGGTTTTGTTTTTTGATCTGATCTGCAACTTTGTGCCTTTTTATTGGTGAATTCATTTCATTTCATTTACATTTAGGGTGATTATTAAAATATGAGGTTTTCCTATAGCCATTTTATTTCTTGCTTTCTGGTAGCTCAATATGTCCCTTGCTTCCTTGTCCTTGTGTGTCTGTTTCTTCTTCTT
>NW_006440147.1:0-3133 GCF_000325575.1 Pteropus alecto | reverse complement strand
CGGAGGGAAGACCAGGTAAGGACGCAGAGGGAAGATGAGGGGGCGCACCTCAGAACAAATCGATCTTGTTGACACCTTGATCTTAGAGTTTTAGTGTCTGGAATTGTGAGAAAATAAATTTCTCTTTTTTCAGCCACCCCGTTTGTGCTCTTCAGTTATAATGACCCTAGCAAAGCGGAATTGTGTGGCAAAAAAAAAAAGAAGAAAGACTTTGTGAAGATAAATGAGATTTCAGGATCACAGAGAAGATGATGAGAGATTTCACAACTAAAATGAAATTAAGAATTTAATAAAATTAGAAGAAACCAGAAACTGTGGTAAGGATGTGTATGGAGCATTGAGACAGTTGACATATGTAAAGCCATTTTTTCATTTATTTTTTAGTACAGTAAATATCTTTACAATAGTTTATTAGAGAAACCTTCTCATAACTTTGATCCTGGCTAATTGGACAACTATTTCCCCAATTTTCATAGGTTTTATGCATTTCTTATATTTAATTTCATCATAAATTTAAAATTTTGAAAAGATCCTTAAATTTCTTAACTTAGTGCTTACATTTATTCTGAAAATAAACTAATGGTTGATGAGCTACCTTTTAGAAGTTTCCCACTTAAAATGACTTTTATAGCTTTCCTAAACCAAAGATAAAATAAAGCATAAATCAAAGAGTTCATGGCTAAGATATAATAAGCACACCAACAGCAAATCTCGAAATATAAGTAGGGGTCATGAAGCCCATAAAAGCATCGATAAACGTAACAATTGTATATGGTAACCACAAAATCATAAATGCGACCACTGTCACCCCCAGGGTTTTAGCTGCTTTTCTCTCTCTCTTGGCCACTCTGGCTTTGTAACTCTCTGTGGATGATTTTGCTTTACTACCAATATTTTCAATTTTGATAATTTGTTGTTTAGCTACAAGAAAAATCTTACTATAAAGAATGATCATAACAAGGGCAGGTATGAAAATAACAGAAAATCTACGAAAACCCAGTTTTCATTTACAACAATTTGACAACCACCTATACAGTTGAGAACACTTACTAATTCTTCCATCCCATCGTCACTGACACCTGTGTAGAACACGGCACCACTATATACAATGGGCAGGATCTCCTAGGTGCTGATACAAATTCCTGACACAGACACCATGAACTTCATAGCATAGAGCAGAGGGTCAGTAACAGCAATGTACTTGTTGATGGAGATGAAGCATAAGTGTAAGAGAGAAGCGTAACAAAATGCTGCATCACAGCATCTGTAAAGGGTAGAAAATCTGGCTCTGAATTATCAGCAGCTCTCCACAGTGGGAGGCATGGAGCTCATTCCAAGAAGAACCTGGACAAACCCTAATCCCAATAAATGCATTTATAAAACAAAGAGCTAGATATCTTCCAAACTTTTTTTTTTTACCAGCTCTTACTTGGTTAAGGAAAGGTTTGGCAATTACCTGTTGGTTTCCCCAATTATTTAACCAGCTTGATATTTCTGAAACTCAAGATTTCTAAAAACCGCAGTCCTGATTCATTAATAATTTTAATATCAAAGGTGTAATTTTAGGGGGTGGCTCAATAGTGTATTTGTTATCATGTCTCCTTTACCCTTAGAAGGTCCTTGGTTCGCTCCCCAGGTGGAGCCATGGACGATATCCCGGGGTGTGCCAGACCAAAGGTACACATCAGGAGCATGTGGGAGTAGACGCTCCACCTTCAGGGATTCAGTTCTTAAGGGGAAATGGAAACAACCATAGGTCAGGGGTGGAAGTCGGGGAGAGGAGGTGGGAATTAAGGAGGGGGAAAAAATAAAACAAAATAAAATCTTCTAAGAAGATCCATTGATCAATCAATAAAAATCGAAGAATACACAACCTGGCTTTAATACTTACTTTGGAGTTTCGGTTAAGAATCAATCAATAAAAATCGAAGAATACACAACCTGGCTTATTACTTACTTTGGAGTTTCGGTTAAGACAATAAGGCTTTGATCTAAATATAGATATAGAAATAAATGGATTAGAATAGTATCGAGAAATCGAGAAACACATAAATGGTTGAATGGTTTTTGACAAAAGAACAAACATCATTTACTAGAGAAAGAACAGATTTTCAAGAAATGCTCCTGGAATTCCAGAATATCCAAATAACTTCTACCAATAATAAAAAATCTCAGTCTCCATCACAACATATTAAAAATTAATATGAAAAGAATCATAGACCTAAAGAACTAAAATTATAAAAACTCTAGAAGAAGCACAGAGAAAGATAGTTGAATACAACAAATTTATAAGTTGGTCTTCATCAAAATTTAAACATTCTACTTTTCAAAAAATAGTCCAAAAAAATGAAAAGTCCAATATTCATATACACATTTTTAAAGAATAGTCAACTCAATAAGAAAACTTTAAAATTCATGAAAAATGGGCAAAATATTCAATGGACAGTTCACCAAAGTGGATAAAATAAGGATCAATGATAACATAAACAGATTCTCTATATCATGATTACTAAATTAAAAACGAAATACTACTACATGCTGTCTAAGATGGTTAAAATAAAAAGAAATGACAGTGCCAAGTGTCGGTTAATACTTGAAGCAATTGGAGTATTTATAGATTGCTGGTGGGAGTACAAAATAGTGCAATTACTTTAGAAGACTGTTTGTAGTTTCTTGTATAGTTAAACATACACTTCCCATATGATCCAGCAATTCTATTCCTAGGTATTTACCAAAAAAGAAAAAAAAAACGAACATATGTCTATGCAAGGAATTGTATACGATGCTCATACCAATGCTTTTAATAACAGCCCTAAACTGAACACAAGTCTAAAAGTCTATCAACAGGTACATGGATAAAATAACTGTGGTATCTTAATATGATGGAATACACTTTAGCAATAATAAGCAATGAACTGCTAATATACCTAATAAATGCCACGGACACTGAGCTGAGAGGAAGCAGCTTGTCAAAAAAGAGTATGTAGTGTATGATGCTATTTAGATAAGATTTTTAGACCAAAGTAATTACTCTGTAGTGATAGAATGGGTATCAGTGATCACACAGGACAGAAGAAGGGAAATATGGGAAGAGGATAACAGCAAAAGGGCTCAAATAAAATTGCTGAGGTGT
>NW_006440146.1:0-1004 GCF_000325575.1 Pteropus alecto | reverse complement strand
TATATAACACCAAATTTAATAACCAAGAAGAAATGAACCAGTACTTTGAAAGATACAACCTTCCTAGATTGAATCAAGAACTGGAAAATCGAAATAGACTGATCAGCAGTATGGAAATTGAAACGATCATCAATAACCTACCAAAAAGTAAAAGTCCAGGACCGGATGGCTTCACCAGTGAATTCTACCAAATGTTCAAATAAAATTTAATATCTATTCTCCTCAAACTCTTACAAAAAATCGAAGAGCAGGCAATACTTCCCAACACATTTTATGAGGCCAATGTTACCCTGATACCAAAACCTAGTAAAGATAATACAAAAAAAGAAAACTACAGACCAATATCTCTCATGAACACAGATGCAAAATTCCTAAATAAGAGACTCGTAAACAGAATACAGCAACATATTAAAAAGATTATCTACCATGATCAAGTGGGCTTTAACCCAGAGTCACAGGTATGGTTCAACATATGCAAATCAATTAATGTGATGCACCACATAAAAAAATTAAAAAATAAGAATCATATGATCATATCAATAGATGCAGAAAAAGTCTTTAACAAGACACAGCATCCATTTATGATCAAAACACTTAACAATATTGGTATAGAAGGAAAGTACCCTTACATAATAAAGGCCATCTATGGCAATTCCTCAGCCAACATTATCCTTAATGGTGAAAAACTAAAAACCTTCCCTCTAAGATCAGGAATAAGGCAAGGCTGTTCACTAACACCATTGTTATTCAGTATAACATTGGAAGTCCTAGAGATTTCAATCAGACAAGAGAATGATATAAAAGGCATCCAAATAGGAAACAAAGAAGTCAAACTCTCTCTCACCATTTGTGGATGGCATGATTCTCTATATAGAAAACCCTAAAGACTCCAAAAGAACACTACTAGAAACAATGAGCAAGTACAGTAAAGTCTCTGGATACAAAATCAGTGTTCAAAATCCATAGCGGTCCTATAGTCTAATAATGAAGTGTCAGAAAAAGAA
>NW_006440145.1:0-362 GCF_000325575.1 Pteropus alecto | reverse complement strand
TAGTGGCTGTACCAATTTGCAGTCCCACCAGCCAGCAGTGTATGAGGGTTCCTATTTCTCCAACATACTCTCCAACATTTGTTATTGCTTGTCCTGTTGATTATAGCTATTCTAATAGGTGTGACATGGTATTTCATGGTGGTTTTGATTTCCATTTACCTAAAACCTACTGAGGTTGAGCATCTTTGCATGTTTGTTAGCAATTTGTATGTCTTCTTGGAAGAAGTGTCTGTTTAGGTCCTCTGCCCATTTTTTTTTTAAATTGGATTGTTTTGTTGTTGTTGTTGTTGTTGTTGAACTGTATTAGTTGTTTGTATATTTGGGATCAGGCCCTTAATGAAAGTGTTGCTTGCAAATATATT
>NW_006440144.1:0-1574 GCF_000325575.1 Pteropus alecto | reverse complement strand
GACAGTGGGGTATTTAGGTCCTCTACTACAATAGTATTTTGGTCTGTTTCTCTCTTTAGATCTGTTAGTAATTGTTCTATATATTTCATGGATTGCTGACAGGGAACATAGATATTAATAAGTGTTATGTCTTCTTGGTGCATGATTCCCTTTATCGTTATGAAGTGTCCCTCAGTATTATTATTTTACTTTTTTATTTTGAAGTCTATTTCATTCTATATTAATACCACTACTGCTTTTCTCTGAATGCCATTTGCTTGAAATATCATTTTTCATCCTTTCACTTTGAATCTGTATTTGTCTTTGGATCTGAGTTGTGTCTCGGAGGTAGTATATTCTTGGGTTGTGTTTTTTTATTCAATCTGCAACTCTGTGCCTTTTTATTGGTGAGTGTAGTCCATTTACATTTAGGTGATTATTGAGATATGAAGTCTTCTTATAGCCATTTTATCTTTTGCTTTCTGGTAGCTTGGTGTTTCCCTTGCTTCCTTCTCCTTGTTGTTTATGTTTTCTTTATTTTGGTTGCCTTATGGGTTTTCCCTCTGGTCCTTCTTTCATGTTATATACTTTGTTTCTGAATCTTTGGCGTGTGGTTACCATTACAAATATATGTAAAGTTGTCCATTTTCTTCTGTGCGTGCCTTATCTCCATTCCCCTTTGTGAATTTTGATCTTTGTCTCCTCCCCTTTTCAGTCATTGTTGTCTCAATTTGTCACTATGTATGCTGAACATTCATTACTATCTTGCTAGAGCAAATCTCTTCTTATTTTAAAACTTATAATGCCCTGTTCCTAGTAAGGATTTCACGTCTCTGCTTTTATCAGCCTGCTAGTCACCTTACTCCTACTTATGTATTTTTTTGTCATTTTGTTTTAGATGAGTTGTCCCCTTTCAATATCTCCTGTAATACAGGCCTCATAGTTGAGAATGCTCTCAATTTTTATATATCTGAAAAGTTCTTTATTTCTCCTTCATATGTAAAGGAGAGTTTCACTGAATACATTATTCTTGGCTGGTAGCTCCTTTCATTTAATAGTTTGAATTTTGATTCCTCTCCTTTCTGGCTTGTAAGGTTTGTGCTGAGAAGTCAGATGGGTTTTCCTTTATAGGTTACCATATTCTTTTCCCTAACTGCCCTGAGAATTCGGTCTTTGTCATTGATTTTTGGTAATTTTAATACAATGTGCCTTGGTGAAGGTCTTTTTGGGTTGAGATAATTGAATGTTCTGTTGATTTCTTGAATTCCAAGATCCAGCTCATTCCTTAAGATTTAGGAAATTCTCATCAACTATTTTTCTGAAAATGCTTTCTAATCCCTGCTCCTTTTCCTACCCTTCGAGAATTCCCATTATTCTTATGTTTCCTCTCCTGATGATATCAGCTAGTTCTTGTATTTCTCTTTCAATCTTTTTCATTCTTCGGTTTATCTCTTCTTCTTTCTCATTTATTTCTAGATTTCTGTTTTTGATATCACTGATCCTTTCCTCCATTCGGTCAACTCTATTTCCCAAGCTTGTAATTTCATTTTTCACCTCTTCCAGTGTGTTCTTTATCTCCAGAAGTTCTATTCGGT
>NW_006440143.1:0-1130 GCF_000325575.1 Pteropus alecto | reverse complement strand
ACATTAGACCAACTAAACATAATTGACATTTACAGTGTCTTCCATCCCAAAACAGCTGTTTATACATTCTTATCTAAAGCACATGAAACATTCTCAAGAATTGATCACATACTGGGACACAGAGGTAGCCTCAACAAATATAAGAGGGTTGAAATCATACTAACCATATTCTCTGATCATAATGCTTTGAAATTAAATATCAACTCTAGAAATAAATCAGGAAGAACCACAAATACATGGAGATTAAGGAACATGCTACTAAAGAATAACTGGGTCAGAGAAAAAATAAAAAGATCAAGAGATACACAGAAACAAATGATAATGATAGTAAAACATATCAAAACTTTTGGGACATGACAAAAATGGTCATAAGAGGAAAGTTCATATTATTACAGACATATCTCCAAAAACAAGAAGAGCCCAAATAAACAACCTAACACTTCATCTTAAAAAACTAGGAAAGGAAGAATAAATGAAACCTAAAGTCCACAGAAAGAAAGAAAAAATCAAAATTAGAATAGAAATAAATGAAAATGAAAACAACAACAACGACAACAACAACAACAAAAACGATAGAAAAAATAAATGCAACAAAGAGCTGGTTCTTTGATAAGGTTAATAAAATTGACAAAACTCTGGCTAGAGTACTAAAGAAAAAAGAGAAAGGACACAAATAAACAAAATCAGGGTTGAAAGAAAGGAAATTACGATCGACATTGCAGAAATACAATGGATCATAGAAGAATACTATAAAAAAGTATATAACACCAAATTTAATAACTTAGAAGAAATAGACAAGTACTTAGAAAAATACAAGCTTCCTAGATTGAATCAAGAACTGGAAAATCTAAATAGACTGATAAGCAGTAAGGAAATTGAAACAATCATCAAAAACCTACCAAAAAGTAAAAGTTCAGGACCAGATGGCTCTACCAGTGAATTCTAGCAAACATTCAAAGAAGATTTTATACATAATTCTCCTCAACCTCTTCCAAAAAATCAAAGAGGAGGCAATTCTTCCTAACATATTAATTGAGGCCAATATTATCCTGATCCTAAAACCTGGTAAAGATAACAAAAAAAAAAGAAAAGAAAAAAGAAAAGAAAATTACAGACCAATATTTCTCATG
>NW_006440142.1:0-706 GCF_000325575.1 Pteropus alecto | reverse complement strand
ATGGTATTGACAGCAAAACAGACACACAGACCAGTTAAACAGGATTGAGAGTCCAGAAGTTAACTTATATTTATATGGGTAAATAATTTTCGACAAAAAAGTAAAAAATACAGTGGAGAAAGGAAAGCCTCTTCAATAAATGGTGCTGGGAAAACTGGAAAGCCACCTGCAAAAGGATGAAACTAGACTGTTGTCTATCACCACACACCAAAAGTAACTCAAAATGGATTAAGGACTCGATTATAAGACCTGAAACAATAAAATGCATAGAAGAAAACATAGGAACTAAACTCAAAGACCTTGGACTTAAAGAGGATTTTATGAATTTGACCTCAAAGGCAAGGGAAGTAAAAGAAAAAATAAATGAATGGGACTACGTCAAACTAAAAAGCTTCTGCTCAGCAAAAGAAACCTTCAACAAGCTAAAGAGATGACGATCTGAATGAAAAAATATATTTTCAAGCAACTCCTCTGATAAGGACCTAATATCCAAAATATACAAAGAACTCATATGACTCAATAACAACAAAAAGCAAACAATCCAAGAAAAAAGTGGGCATAGGACCTGAACAGAAACTTCTCCCTAGAGGACATACAAATGGCCAACAAATATATAAAAAGATGCTCAACATCGCTAGCTAGTAGTGAAATGCAAATCAAAACCACAATGTGATACCATCTTACACCTGTAAGAATGGCTATAATC
>NW_006440141.1:0-750 GCF_000325575.1 Pteropus alecto | reverse complement strand
CCATGTCATAGGGGTACCTGAAGGAAAACAAGATGGTGAAGAGCTATTTGAAGAAATAACGATGGGAAACTGATGAAGGAAATAGACATAAAACCCCAGGAAGCTCAGAGAGTGCCAAAAAGATCAGTTCAAAGAGGCCCACACAAAGACACATCATAATTAAAATGCCAAAGATTAAATACAAAGAGAATCTTAAAAGCAGCAAGAGAAAAGCAGATGGTTTCCTACAAGGGAGCATCCAGAAAACTGGCAGCTAATTTCTCAAAAGAAACTACGCAGGATAGAAGGGATTGACACAAAATATTCAAAGTGATGAAAACCCAGAATCTACAACCAAGAATACTTTATCCAGCAAAATTATGATTTAGAGTTGAAGGACAGATAAAGAGCTTATCTGTTGAAGGACAGATAAAGACAAAAATAAGCTAAAGGAATTTATCATCACCAAGCCAGTATTACAGGAAATGTTGGAGGGACTTCTTTACGAAGAAAAAACATGTGTCAAAAACAGGAATAAAGAACAGTAATACCTACATTCCTATCAACAAGTTTCTCAAATGGAAAAGAATTAAGCGCTCCAACCAAAAGATAGAGTGACTAAATAGATAAGAAAACAAGACCCCTACATATGTTGCCTACAAGAGACTCACTTCAGATTAAATGACACACGCAGACTAAAAGGAAGGGAATAGAAAAAGTTATTGCGTTGATGGACCTAGAGGGTATTGCACTGAATGAAGTGGGTCAGAT
>NW_006440140.1:0-658 GCF_000325575.1 Pteropus alecto | reverse complement strand
AATGGGAAAATACATTTGCAAGCAACACCTCCGATGAGATCCGAATATCCAAAATATACAAAGAACTCATACGACTCAATAACGACAAAAAAACAAATGATCCAATCAAAAAATGGGCAGAGGACCTGAACAGACACTTCTCCCACGAAGACATACAAATGGTCAAGAAACACATAAAAAGATGCTCAACATCGTTAGCTATTAGGGAAATGCAAATCAAAACCACAATGAGATACCATCTCACACCTGTTAGAGGAGTTATAATCAACAGGACAAGTAATAACAAATGCTGGAGAGGATGCGGAGAAAAAAGAACCCCCATACGCTGCTGGTGGGACTGCAAATTGGTACAGCCACTGTGGAAAACAGTATGGAGGTTCCTCAAAAAACCAAGAATTGATCTACCATACGATCCAGCCATCCGTCTCCTGGATATTTACCCCAAAGACTTGAAAACTCATATCCAAAAAGATATTTGCACACTGATGTTCGTAGCAGCATTATTCACGGTGGCCAGGACATGGAAGCAACTGAAGTGTCCTATGATAGATGACTGGCTAAGGAAGCTGTGGTACACATATACATTGGAATATGACTCCGCCAGAAGAGATGGAATATTGCCGTTTGTGCCAATATGGATGGACCTTGAGATAATCAT
>NW_006440139.1:0-813 GCF_000325575.1 Pteropus alecto | reverse complement strand
TTTTCCCCCCATATCTGAGGCAGGTCACACCCCAGTATCTCCATCCATCTCGCCCTGCCCTATATAACGGCTCAGCAACTATCACAAGGCATGGAGGATATCCATGTCATATAGCTGTTGCCCAAGGTGAGTTTCATATGCAAGTTCTCATAATAAACAATGTAATGATAGAGTTGTCAGCCTTTTTCTCTGGTCTCTTGGCCAAGCCAATCAATTTGAATAAATCAATCAATTAGATACTTGAAGATTCTAATAAGATTAGATATATAGACAGATGACGTAGATGATAGCTAGATAGATGATAGATGATAGATAGATGATGATGATAGATAGATAGATAGATAGATAGATAGATAGATAGATAGATAGATAGATAGATGATAGATATCCAGACAGAAATATATACATAAGCTAGATGTACTAGCACTAAGCCATTTGAAAATTCTTTCTTGGATATTAATTTTTTCTTTAAAAATGTGACCTTGGGATCATCTGATCTCAAACACTGAATATATCACCATTTCTGTAAAACCTTACCACTTGGCTATTTGAATTTTAAAAATAGATAGATAGATAGATGATAGATATCCAGACAGAAATATATACATAAGCTAGATGTACTAGCACTAAGCCATTTGAAAATTCTTTCTTGGATATTAATTTTTTCTTTAAAAATGTGACCTTGGGATCATCTGATCTCAAACACTGAATATATCACCATTTCTGTAAAAACTTACCACTTGGCTATTTGAATTTTAAAGTTGAACATGGAAGAGGAACAAAGATGTACAGACGCTGAAAACTACAAAGAAA
>NW_006440138.1:0-879 GCF_000325575.1 Pteropus alecto | reverse complement strand
TTTTTGGATATTAACTCCTTATTGGATATATAATTTATTAATATCTTCTCCCATTCAGTGGATTGTCTTTTTTGCTTTGTTGATGATTTCTTTGTGCAAAAATGTTTTGGTTTAATGTAATCTTAGTATTATTATTATTTGGTTTCCTATGCTTGAGCAGATATATCAAAAACAAAAATTGCTAAAAGCAATTTCAAGACTTTACTGCCTATGTTTTCTTCTCAGAGTTTTATAGTTTAAGGTCTAATTTTAAGTCTTTAAATATTAACCATTTTAGCAAGAATTTATTTCTGGGTGCTCTATTCTATTCCATTGATCAATATATGTTTTTATACCGGTACCATACTGTTTTTATTATTGTAGCTTTGTAGTATTGTTTGATAGAATGGAACATAATACCTCCCATGTGGTTCTTTCTCAATATTTCTCTGACTATTCAGGGTCTTTTGTGGCTCCATATAAATTTTCAGATCAGTTTTTCTAATTCTGAGAAGAATTCCATTGGTATTTTAATAGAGATTGCATTGAATCTGTATATTACTTTAAGGTAGTAAAGACATTTTAACAATATTAATTCTTTCAATCCATAAGCAAGGTATATTCTTCTATTACTATGTATCTTCAATTTCTTCAGTGTCTCATAAGTTTCAGAATACAAGTCTTTCACCTCTTTAGTTAAATTTATTCCTATTTATTTTACACTTTATGATGCAAATGTGAACAGAATTGTTTTCTTAATTTCTTCTTCTGATCACTCATTATTGGTATACAGAAACAACAGATTTCTATATATTAATTCTATATCCTACAACTTTACTGAACTCATTTATTCTAATAGTTTTTTAGTTGGGTCTTTAGGGTTTTCTCTATATAATATCA
>NW_006440137.1:427412-466233 GCF_000325575.1 Pteropus alecto | reverse complement strand
TTTCTGTTCTTGTAGACATTGGATTCTTATTGTGGTTAACTGGCTTTGATTGAATGTTTGTCCTCAACATCACAAACTACCATAGGCCCACAAACTAGTTTATTCAAAATTATTTTTCTGAGCCACCAAGAAACTTCATGTCAAATGTTATTTCCCTGTTGTTCTAAAGGTTGCATTTTTCAGTTGGAGAGGAAAAAAATGTTTTCTGTAAGGTCTAAGAAGTCCTTTCAGTATTAGCTATAGGTGCTACCTACCTCTAGAGTACATGGCTGTGTTTGCCCTAAGCATTATAACTAGCTTTTAGAACTCTGAGTCCAAAGAACTCCTTCATGGTTTTAACCATCTCAGTCACAGATGTGAAGTAGACTTCACTTTGTATTTTGCAGTGTAATATATAAAGGCCAGGGATTCCCCTTACCCTTAAGGCAATACTACTGTCAGCACTGAAAGATGTGAATGAGGCTCTTATGATTTGGAGTGTCTTTCTGGAATAAATTTCTTCTCTACTTAACAAAATAACATTCTAGCCTTCTTTTTTTCCACATTGATGAGTCAAAAATCACCCAAAAAATAATAAATAAAAGGAAAAAAAACACCCAACCAATTCAAAGCACAGAAGAAAATAGGTGTTACAGTTCTGAATTAACCATTCCAATGTTCTGTGTTCCCTTAGATACTCCTGCAATACTTCATGTGAATTATTTGTTAGTATTGCTGTGAAGTATTACATGGTATTATTTGAACACAGAGTACATGTCACTTTATTATACTCTGTTAATCTATAATATATTAGATTGATGCTTTATCTAAAAAGCTTTGAGTTTGTATAATATGTCCTGACAAATTTTACCACCATATGTTATGTAATACATGTGTATTTTTGTACTTGCAGAAACTGCTGCTAACTTTTAAATCATTTGGTTATCAAGGCACTGATAATAGATATATATAAACTCATGCTGTCTGTGAAATAAAATACCACCCTCCAGAGTTAACAGTCTCATCGGAGCAATATTTTCCTTTGTAGAATTGTTTTGGTTAATGACCTCAGTGTCTGCTTAATATTTGAAATTTCATAAAGTGTAATTAATGTGCAATTGGAACTTTGAGCGTGTAGTCATAGGCCACGGTCCATCTTCCTAGAAAAAGAGTTTTTTGCTTTTATGTTTTTCTAATCTTTCCATTTACCAAACAAGTCATGCTGTAGATACAGTCTTCATTTTTTCAGGTATTATTTTTATTGTGCTTTTATATTCTCCTATCAAAAGAAACATCAACTCAGTTTAATTGATTGTATGAGATTCTCTTATCTAACTTTGAACCATTCTGACTAGAGTACCCAGTTGACTTCAATACATACCCAGATATCAGTACTTCTCAGGTCATATAAACTTTTTAAATATTACTGGTTTCTCTTGAATGTTGCATCTTTACCTACTCAGAGTTCATTGAGGTTCACTCAATGTATGTTTAACAACTATTTCAGAGATTCAAAAATATATACTACGTTAGTACAGAAAAATTGTTTATTCTCATTAAGCAATGAAGACCACAACCTCAGTATCAGAAACATCATCGATTAGATTTGGGCAGTATACACATACACTGATGTAAATTTCTCTATATATTTTACAGAAATACAGAGATTATTTTAATTTTTAAAAAGTCTTAATTGAATAAAAACATTGGATTCAAGAAATTATCTACCAGTGTGGTTTTGTTTTGTTTTGTTTTGTTTTGTTTTACTTTACATGACATGACAGTGAATTGAAAAGATCTAATGTTTCCTTGGGCTAATGGCATATTTGTTTGTTGAAAAGAATTTCTAAGAATGTTATGTATCTTTATCAAATTATGGTGGTAAGTTTCGGACTTAACTTTTCCTACCTGGTCATGTTTTAATGACTTGAGAGGAAGTATTTGCAAACTGCTTATTTCAATACAGAGGAAAAAATATTAATAAAATTTAGTGAAGTGTTAACTTTCTTTAATATCTCTTTTGGTTATGAGGATATCTTATAAGCTAAATTTTCTGCTGAAAGGAAGAATACTATTGAGTTCTGTACTGTTTACCCCAATCATGAGTCAGACTCTGTTTCTGAGCCACTCGTGAGTATAAATCCTTCATTTGTATTTGTAGGTTTTGTTTCATTTTTAATGTAGTGAATTTCTTGAGCTTCTGTTCTGCATAATGTCATCAGATATGTGGTAAAATTGGCAGAAGCCTCTGGGGTGGAGTTTGGAAAATTTCATTTTGAAATCCCAAGGAAATATACACAGTAGATATTGGATGTATATTGTTTCTTAATTTGTACAGTGTGTTTTCTGATCATGCAATGCCAGAGTGCACCTACCACTTTTAGACAGTTCACTGTTTTTCTAACCTATTTAATTTATTAAAGCAAAGCAAATATGTTCTGTGGAGTTTGATTTTTCATGGTAACATGCGTTACATATTTGGCACACATTAAGATTTAAATGCTTATCGTTTTCATCTAGGTTGATTTTACATTACAATAACTTAGATTTAAATTTCAAACTTCTCCTTGCAGCCTCTTGATCTGCTATGAGGAGTGAATAGATTGGCTAAAAACCTGTATTTGTGAGGTAGGCCTATTATGCTGGTCAAATAAAATGGATGCTGTAAAGAAATATTCCTTGTCTGCCAGGTCACAGGGGCTTTGATACGTATGGCCTAAAATTCAGGAGAAAAACAGTTTACATCTTTGCCCAAGCATTGGGATGACTGGGAAACAGAAAATGATCAAAACACATGAGCACAGAGAAACTTATTGCTTAAAGGCATAGGAAATGAATGAGGGGGAGGAAAGCCAAAAATGATCTAATTCAAGCAAGAAAGTAAATCACAGAGAGGTCAGTGAAATTCGAAAGATGGAAAGAACATGGCTGGGAGGAGATGGAGGTGTTACAAATGATATAAATGCTATTCAGTTTAATTTTTATTGTCAGGGACTATTCTAGACCCTAGAGATACAAGGTGAAAAAAGACAGATCATCTCTATCTTTAGGGACTTTAAACAACTCAGGGGAAAAATGGGCAGTGTAAAGGAAAGGGAACAGTAACGTTTATTGGGCACTTATTGTTGCCTACATGCACCGAGAATCAATGCATCACATATGTATTTTTATACTTAATGATCACAATAGCCCTACATAGTGGATAAATTCAGCTAGAACCACATGTGCCCCCAGCCTCTTTTTTTTACCCTTTTACCTTAAAATAGGGATTATAATAACACTTCCTCCATGATAAAGCAGACACAAGTATATACAGGAATTCAATCCACACCTAACAAGTTATTGTGTCTCTGCTACGTACCTTCACTTTTAGAAAGTCATTCAGTATTTAAAAAAAAATAAGAAAACTATAATAATTGTCAAAATAATTGGGCTGAAAATGTTGTCCTGACAAAATGGTACAGATGTGTGTCTCCCTGCTCCTCCCCACTAAGTATAACAACACGATTAAGTATAATCATAAATCCTCAAAGTAATGCAAATGACAACCAAAGAAGAATCCTAAGAAGTAATAAAAAGAAAGGCGAATTGGTTCACATTCCCAAGACTGGAGAAACAACACAGTAGCGAAGCATTTTACTTCTCCTCGCCCTATAGAAGGTGACCTAAACCTGACCTTTCACAACCTAGCAACTGAAGGACACTCATTCCTACCCCAGTGCAGTTGGAATCCCTCTGACACTGTTGGGTAAGCCAGGTACCACCAGCAAGAGGGATAGTTGAGTGGACAAGAGGAGAATTGTTCTTTCCTGCTAGACCAGAGATTCCCTTCCCCCACTGGGAGATAGTCAAGTGACCAGGCAATAAAAGAAAAAGGGACTCAACCACAATGAACAGCTCAACCTGGGAAGCATCTTTGCCCAAGCAAGCCTAAGTCTCCCTTCTTCCACCCAAAGACACTGGGACGGCCAGATAGCTTGGACAGGAAAGATCCCATTGCAAAAATCATCAAGCCAGGGCAGTCTCAGGCTATGAGACAAAAAGGTCTCTCTAGCAGAGAACAGATCAAAATTGCACCACAAAACCTCTGAAATTAAACTCATTGGGCCCACAACCACCAATTACAGGAAGGAACCTGTGTGCTAAAGCTAAACAAGCTGAATATCTACTAAAATAAAAGATTTAAATAGGACCCAGAGTCTCCTAACAGAAAAGACAAAATGTCCGGGATACAACTAAAAACCATTTTAAAACAAGTATTTTAAAAATGTGTCAACAACCAAATACAAATTATCTTGAAATAAATTTTTAAAAAAGGTTCAGCAAAGAAATAGAAGTTATACAAAAAAAAAATTGAAAATTATAGAACTGAGAAATACAACACATTTAAAAACTCATTGTGTGGAGTCAATAGCAGAGTGGATGACAGAGGACAAATAGAGCCTCAGTGACCTGTGATACAATAACAAATGTTTTAACTTTTTAGAACTTCCAGAAGGTGAGAGAGAGGGTATGGCTGAAACAGTAGTCACAGAAACAGTGGTTAAAACTTCCCAAATTTAATAAAAGACACAAACCTATACATTTAAGAAGATAAGTGAAACCCAAACTGGATTAACACATCATAATTAAATGTTTGGAAACTAAAGACAAAAATAAATGTGAAATCAGAAATGACACCTTGCCTATAAAGGCACAACAATTTACATGATCGGATCTATCATCTGAAACTATGAAGGCCGAAGAAAGTGGCACATTTCTCAAGTGCTGAAAGAACTGTCAACCCAGAATGTTCTGTCCAATGAAACTATCCATGAAAGAAGGGGAAATAAGGACATTCTCAGATGAAGGAAAACTTTTAAAAATGTGTCACTTGCACACATACGCTTGATAACTAGCTAAAGGAAGTTCTATAAACAGAAATTAAAAGCTAAAAGAAGAAAATCTGGAGCATTGGGAAGCAGAAGGGACAACAGGAAGTAGAAGTAAGAGTACATAATGATAGACAATATTTCTCATGAGTTTTATAAGTCATCTTTGATTCTTGAAACAGAAAGGCTAACACCATTTGATACTCAAGAAAATGATATTTTAAAGTGAGAAAAACAAAGGACCTAAATGGAAGTGGAATTTTCATTGGTAAGTGGTGAAATGTTGATACTGGTAGAATGTGATATGCTACGTATGTATATTATAATACTCAGAGCAACTACAGACACTATATATTTGGAGAGTACATCTCTCCTAAACACCATAAGTAAGTCCAGATGGAACTCTAGAGAAATGTTTAAACTACAGGAAGGCAAAAAAAAAAGAGAGAGAGAGAGAAAGAGAGAGAGAGCATCAAAAACCAGAAAATAAATAATAAATGGTATAATTAAGTTCTAACATATTAAGAATTACTTTAAATATAAATGATCTACATACACTAATAAAAAAAACAAAGATTGACAGTGGATTTATAAAAACCTATCTAACGCTATCCAATCTACAAGAAACTCACTTCAAATTCAACAACATAGGTTGGTTGAAAGTAAAAAGATAAAAAAGATATACCATGCTCACATTAATCAAAAGAAAGTAGGAGTGACTATATTAAAAAGTAGTATGGTATACTTCAGAGCAAAGAAAATTACCACAGACAGAAAGAGACATTATATAACAATAAAAGGCTCAATCCACCAAGAAGATATAACAATTCTAAGTGTGTATGCACAAACAACAAAGCTTCAAAATACGTAAAGTAAAAAAATGACATAACTGAAAGGAGAAATAAGAAAAATCACCTATAATAAATTATAGTTGAAAAATTCAACACTCCTCTCTCAACTACTGATAGAACTAGATTGAAAACCAGCAATGACATAGAACATAACATCGTGAACTAAAAGGATATGATTGGCATTTATGGAACGCTCCACCCAACAATAGAAATAAGCATATTCTCTTCAATTGCCCATGGAACATAAACCAGGATAGACCATATCCTGGGCCATGAAACAGACAGCATTTTAAAAGAATTGAAATCATAAAGAGTATGTTTTCTGACCATAATGCAATGAAACTAGAAATCAATAACAGAGAGATAATGAAAATTTCAAACCCTCGGAAACCAAACAACACTTTTAAATAATCCCTTGGACAAAGAGAAAGTTTGAAAGGAAATGTTTTTAAATCCTAGAACTAAATTTAAAAAAAAAAAAAGACATCAAAATATGTGAGATACTATTAAAAGTGTTGAGAGAAAAAATTATAACAATGTTTACCTTTAAAAAGATCTCAAATCAATATACTTCCTACCTCAAGAAACTGGAAAAAGAACAACCAAATAAACCCAAAGCAAGCAGAAGGAAGGAAAAAGAGCAGAAATCTATAAACTTGAATATAGGCAAACAGTAGAGAAAATAATACAAAAATTTGGTTCATTGAAAAAATAATAAAATTGATAATCCTTTATCAAGTCTGATGGCAAAAAAAAAAAAAGCTCACAAATCGCCAATATCAGGAATAAAACGGGATAACATTATGTTGCAGAAAAGATTCAAAATCAGATGGGCAAGAAACCAAGACCACTCAGAAAGTTGGAGAACTCAGGTTTATTATGCCTGCGGTCCCAGAGAAGCTAGCGCTCTGAAGATCTGGACGGGGAACTCGGTTGCAACATTCCTTATATAGACCCTTTTTGTCACAGGCCGATTTGTCCTCAGACCATTACAAAGTGCAGGAGTTGCTATGGGTTACCGGCAGTTACAAAGTGTTATAAAGCACGGGAGTTGCTAGGGGGTACAAACAGTTACATTTTTTGCTTAGACAGATCAAACAAAAGGGAAGGTGAGTCTTTAGTCAATTTCGAGTATAGCCCATGCAGCAAGCATATTTACAGAAGCGGAACAGAGAGCTGATTAGCCTTTTGAATGAAAATTCCTCTTCAATTATAGATCCTGCAGCCATTAAGAGGATAATAAGAGACCACTACAAATAATTTTTACATTCATACTTTTACAATTTAAAAGAGTGGAATAATTCTTCGAAAACCGCAAATTACCAAACCTCAACCAAGGTGAAATAGAAAATCAGAACAGTCCTATAATCATTAAATAAATTGAAATCACAATTTAAAAGCTCCCAAAGAAAAATTTCTAGGCTTAAACGGTTTCACTGGAGAATTCTAACAAACATTTTAAAAAACATTAACACCAATTTTTCACAATGTCTTCCAGAAAATAGGAAAGAAGGAAACACTTCCAATGCATTTTATGAAGCCAATATTTCCCTGATGAGAAAAGCAAACAAAGACAGCAAAAAAAAAAAAAACCTAGAAAAAATATCTCTCGTGAACTTAGATGCCAGAATTCTCAACAACAACAAAAAATTAGGAAACTGAATCCAACAATTATAAAAAGATTTACACAATATAACCAAGTGGAAGTATTTTCCAGGTATGCAGGGTGGTTAAACATTTGCAGATGACATGATTGTTTACATAGAAACTCCCAGGGAATATTTAAAAAGAAAAAAAAAACCTCTTAGAACCAAAAACTGAATTTAGCAGGGTCACAGGACACAAGATCAACACACAAAAGTCATTTGTACTTGTATATACTATAAACATGCAGAAAATAAAATCAAAACACAATACCATTTATAATTACTCCAAAGGAAATGAAATGCTTAGATATAAATCTAACAAAACATGCATAGGATATATATTCTGAAAATTACAAAATATTGATAAATTTTTTGATGAAAGAAATCAAATAAGACCTAAATAAATGTAGAGAAATGAATTGGAAGACTCAGCATAGTAAAGATGTTAACTATTCCCAAATCGACATAGGTTTAATTCAATTCCAACCAAAATCTCAGAAAGGATTTTTGTAGATATAGACTAGCTTCTTCTAAAAATATATGGAAAGACACAGGCCATAGAATAGCAAAGCAATCTTGACAAAGAATAAAATGGAAGGAATCACTCTATCCAATATTAAGACTTACTATATAATTACAGCAATCAAGGCAGCATGGTATTGGTGAAGAGATAACAAATAAGTCAATGGAACAGAATAGAGAGCCCAGAAGCAGACCCACACAAATATGGTCAACTGATTTTTGACAAAGCTGCAAAAGGAATTCAATGGAGGGAGGACAGCCTTTTCTACAAACAGTGCTGGAACATTTGGATAGCTAAAGGCAAAATTAGAACCTCGACCTAAACCTCATACCTTACACAAAAATGAATTTTTCACAATGCATGTAAATGTTAAACTATAATGTAAAATGTAAATTATCTTTAAAATGTTAAAATGTAAATTTTAAACTATAACATCTTTAGGAAAAAAGTAGGTGAAGATCTTTAGGATCTAAAGCTAGGCATAAATTTCTTAGATTTGACACTAAATACATGATCTATAAAAGGAAAATATGATAAACTGGACCTTATCAGAATTTTAAAAATTTTCTCTCTTAAAGGACATGTGAGGAGGATGTGAAGCTACAGACTGGGAAGAAATATTTGCAAGCCATCTACTTGACTAAGGACTAGTATCTAGCATATATATAAAAAATTCAAAACTCGACAGTAAAGTTTTTTAAAAAATAGTCCGGTCTGCTATGTTAGGTGTTTTGACGTCATCACTTCCACCCTCACAGCAAGAAAAAAGCTGAACAAACGAAATCAACCACTCAGATCCATCAAAGAACGGAGGTCACAGGGAAAACTGCCACCCCCCAAATTATACAGACAAGTGGATACAGAATCACAGCTTACCAGAGCAGAAGCCCAGAAGCAGAAACTTCTGTGTGAATAAGTCTTGGAGAGGAAAACTTAAACTGTATTTGCGGGATTGCTAGAGGCTCAGTGTGGACACGTTTGAGAGTTCAAAGCTTCAATGTGCCCAGTCTTAAGGGGCCACCACACTTTGGTGTTACCTCCAGTAGCCCTACCGGATTCTCACAGTTATGGTTAGAAAAAGATCCCCTCGCGTTTCCAGCAAGGAGTAAAAAGTAGTCATTTTGAAATATGCCCAGAGTATTCTGTTTTTGACAGAGAGAACTATTTACCAACCCACAAGGGGAGGGATTATGCTCAAATCCAGCCTACTCCTGTCACACCTGCAGGAGAGAAAAACAAAAACAGAAACCTAGTCATTAGAAATGTTTTTGTATTTTTTTCCCCAAGATCTTGGGGGTCAGAATTATAGAAACACTGCCTTATATCCTCATTTGTAAAATGAAGATATCTGCTCTACTTAAAGGACAGAAAACAATTATTAACTCATTCAACAAATGCATATTGAAATGCGCCAGGTGCTGTCCTGGCTGGGCACAGCTGTGAACAAACCCTGCACCAGGGAAAACTCCTGCCCCAGTGGGGCTTACAGTCTAGTGGGGAAGACAATAAGACAAATAAGAAAAAATTTTTAGTATACAAGAACACCTCGTTTTATTGCACTTGCCTTTATTGTGCTTTCACAATGTTGAGTTTTTACAAATTGAAGGCAGGACTCTCCACCAGCAAAAAGATTATGACTCGCTATATTGTGATACCTGCTTTATTGTGGTGGTCTGGAACTGAACCTGCAATATCTCTGAGGTATGCTTGTATTAGATGACGAGAAGTGAAAAGGAGAAAAGTAAAGCAGGAAAGGGAGATGGAAGTGGCAGGAACAGAAGAGCGAGGGGACGATTTTTGTTCAGGTGTCCAGGGAAGCCTCTCTGAGAAGGCACACTTGAGTAAAGAGTTGAAGGAAATGAGAGGAGGAAGGCAGTGAGCTTTGTGGGTATCTAGGGCAAGAGCATTCCTGGCAATGCGATGAAAGAAAAAATTGTCAAAAAGTTGAAAACACTTATATGTGAGCGGGTAAGGGAGAATTAACTTGATGTCTTAAGGATTTTGCGGTCTGTTTTCCTTCTGTTGTCTCTAGGTTTTGTCAAAAGATTATAAATATTATCTAGAATCATAGCCATTTGATGTAACCTAAGAAATCACAGATCAACCTCAAACGACCCTCAAAGAGACCACGTCTGGCACAGGTTCCACAGTTAGGAGGTGGCAGGGCATTTCCCAGTGCTCTCTCCATGGAGCACACTCACCCTGGCATTTGCCTGCCTGAGAAGCTGGTCATTCAAGGCGTGCTTAGAACCCACAACTGGGTTAAGCCGAGTCCAGGCTGTGACACAGAGACGAGCTTCCTGAAGACGTTTCTCAAATGCCCAGCACTCTTAGCTGAAGATCTGTTCCTGTTCAGCTCTGGCTTCTCATCCCCTCATTTGCAAGCACAGGGCCCTGTTGCTTCAGCTTCCTTCCCTCTGCAATGCTTTCTATTCAGGGCCACCCACTGATGCCATACATATCCTCAGAGCCGTGACAGTGGAGAAAACAACACTTGGTCCTTTAAAAGTGGGGCACACTAAAACAGTTCCCAGTCTCAGTCGGGTCAGTTATATTTGACTCAATCCGGGTCCCTCACGTATGGCTCTGCGAATGAATGTAGAAAATGAGGTATTACTAGAGGAGAGAAAAGGGAAGAAATACCCAGTCTGTCTGGAAACAGGAATGACTGCAAGGCTTTCTGTTGTGGGCTACTACCTCACAGTGACTACAGTGACAGGAACCTTCTCCTTCTGATTACATTTCTGTTTCAACGTGAAAACAGGATTAAAACAGTAATTTTCAATCCTGCCTAGTTACACACAGTTGCCAATAATTATTGAAGAAATTACAATTGTTGAATTGTTTTTCATTTCCAATGCTATTTTGCAAATCTTTTTAATACGATCCTGATATTTAAGTTAAGACAATGGAGAAATTACTACAATAGCGAGCTAAAATGTGCCTATTTCTTTTAAAGGTTTGAAAGATTTTTCATAGTATTTTTTATTTTTCAATTATAGTTGGCATACAATATTATATTAGTTTCAGATGTACAACATCGTGACTAGACATCTATATATCTCACAAAGTGATCACCCCAATGTCAGAGTAGCTGGTTTCAGTCAAAACAGCTCTAGGTGCCATGTGGCACCAATGCAAACAACTGGTTGGTTAAGTGTCATGTAGACAAAAAAACTGTTTGAAAGATCGAGCTTTCACTTTCCACCCAGCTCAAGTTGGCATGAGTCTAGGTACTGCCTGCCAAGTATGTGCACAGGTTGGGGCCCTGCACGTGTTGCTGTTTGTGGTGCTGGCAGCAGCCCCCTTTCCCCACTCTCTTCTGGTGGTCTGAGGTGCTTGGTTTGGAGGGTCGGGGCAACAGGAAGGAGCTAAGTTTGAGCTGATAACTAGGCTGAGGGCTGAGTGTGTCTGTTCTCTAACCTGAAAGAGTCTCAGATGTTTCCCAAGTGGGATTTACAGAGACTCTGAAGTTCACCCCAGCCTGTGCCTTTGTGCACTGACCAGACTACAACAAAGGCTTTCGGAATCTGAGGTTAAGAAAGATGAAGGGCCAATGCCGCCTATCTGTCTGCAATGGGCATATTGCATAATAATAGCTCTCTCTGATCTTTCTTTTGCATGTTCTTGGTTTCTCCACATCTTCCTTTCAGCTTTGTAATGTGACACCCAGCCGCAGGCTTCTTATCTTTGCTGCCTCCCCCCACCTAGAACTCTCCTCTCTCAGATCCAGGCAGAGAACAGAGACCACTCCTGCTTTAAAGCCTTAAGGATCATGTCATTTCCCTTAACACAGTCTGTTTGTTGGACTCATTTAATGATGCTGTTACCAGGCAGGAACTATAAACTGCCCCTTCAACCCCCTGCTTCCATCACCTCGTGTCCCAATTTATAAGATGTCTTACTCAGGGGAGCCATCATGCCCTCGTAGGCCCTGGAGGCCCCATCTCAAAGTGCGGGCAGGGACTAGATTTGAACATTTGGTCTGGAGTTTTTCAGCTTCTCCATAAATTCAGGAGATATGAAAAACAAAACTGATGACTTTCTTAGACAGTTTTTATACTTTATAACCTTCTGGAAGAGGATAACAAAGAGCCCTGGGCTATCAAGCCAAGCCCAGAAGAGACGTTTTCTGTCTGTGGGGAAACTACTGGGGTTACCACAGTCTAGGGAGCCTCTCAGGTGTGGCCTTGGGTAGCTGCACGATGAGCTATAGTATGTATGGCCCAGCTTGACACTTCTGGGAGTAAGGAGGCTTAAGCTACCCGCTCAACCGGGACATAATAAGAGTAGGTGTTTTCCAAGTATCCCAAACTCGAAAAATAGATAGATCATTTCCATCACAAATAGACAATTTACTTCATAAAGAGATTCCTAGCCTGCTTCCTTTGCTCCTTCCAAGAAGGAGGACTGTGCTTTGAAGCAAGAAAAAGAAAAAGTTTTCCACATAACTCTTCTCAAAGAGATTGACTGCAATGAGCAGGAACTCCCCATCAGAGGTCCCCAACTGCTTGGGCCTCTCAGAAGTAAGAACGAAAATACCCACATAATAGTCAGCATTAAAAAAGCCAAATATAAAACTGCACAGGCTAATGACGATATCAGCACCATTCTTTACTTTTAGTTGTTACTCATAAATTTAATATGTTAACAAGTGGGAAAATAAGGGCTGTCTCCTGACAAAATAAAGTACTTACAATTCCATAAGTGAAGGTTTTAGGGTATTTTTGCTTTGTTTTTTTTTGTTTTGTTTTTTGCTAAAAATGTATGTTAAAAATTGGGGTGTGCAGGGAGAAAATAATGAAAGAAGCCTAAAGGTAAAAAAGCAAAATAATTTGGAAGCTTGCTGGGGATTTGTTCTGTGGGAATCCTCATCAGAGGATGTGAACCTCTCAGACTCTCATATGACCCTCCCACCGCACAGAGCTCAGTGCCCAGCACACAGTCCCATGGAACTAATACACTACAAGGACTTCTGGAAACACAAACAGGCAATGAGATGGATCTGAGTTTTGCAATTTTTTCTTTCTGCCCATCCCTCAAAAAGATGCTCTTGAGCAATGAGGTGCTCAGAAGTGAGGGTTGGGGGAAGAGGAGGGATGAGGTAACACAAGCAGGATAACGAATTACTATAGGGCTGATGATAATAACAGTGGTAGTTATTGACATTATAATACTCACGATCACTTGTTGAATACCTTATGGCTTTCAGAGTTTATTCAAATCTCAATATTCAAAGCACATTATGATGTCCTGAGCAAGAATGATTACCTCCATTTTGCAGATGAATAAATTGGTTACTCAATTAGTAAATGGCTTAGCCAAAACTTGAATCAAGATCTCCTGATAACTCTTCACTAACTTTATGCCTTTTTAAAGCACCAAGCTACAGAGTTGTTGCACATTTAAAAGGTGAAGCTTCTCCCACTCCTACTCTATTCCCAATTATCCCAGATTCTTTTGGGGCTTCTAGACTTATGTCTCATGGTTGAAAACAGCCACTCAAATGAAAATTAGAACTCCTAGCACTAACAATAAAAGAAAAAAAGTTAATGTCATCAAAATTAAACATTTCTCCTCATCAAAAGACATCTTTAAGAAAATGAATAGAGAGTCCGCATACTGGAGAAAAAATATACACAGCACATATCTGACAAATCCAGAATACATAAAGAAACTCTACAAATTAAGCATAAAAAGACAAACAATCCAATTTACAAAATGGGCAAAAGACCTGAAAAGATACTTCACCAAGGAGATATACAAATGGCCAATAAGCATGTGGGAAAGTGTTCAACACTAGTCATAAGAAAATGCAAACGAAAACCACAATGAGACAATACTACATGCCCACTAGGACAGCTGAAGTTTAAAAGACTGGCATCATTAAAGGATGTGGAAAACTGGAACTCACATACATTGCTGAGAGTATACATAAAATGGCACAACCACTTTGGAAACTGTCAGTTGCTTATAAAGTTAAACATATGTTCACTCCAGATACTTACCCAACAGGAGTGAAAAACACATGTCCATACAAAGACTTACACACAAATATTCGTTGCAGTTTTTATTTATAATAGCCAAAACCATTAAACAGCCCAAGTGTTCACAGATAGGAGAATGGATAAATAAATTATGACATATTCATGAAATGGAATACTATTCAGCACTAAAGAGAAATAAACTACTGACTCCTACAGCAGCATGGTAGAAAAACACATTCTATTGAGCAAAAGAAGACAAGCACGAAAGAGTACTTACTGTATGATTCCACAGAACATATGAATTTGTAGTGACAGAGTCAGAAAGTAGTTAGGAGGGTGGTGGAATTGATTGGGAAGGGTCACAGGGAAGATTTGGGGAATAATGGAAATATTATATCTCTTATTTTGAGCAGTGCACACACCAGAATGGTTGACTAAAACTGTCAAAACTCTTCTAACTGAACTTTTAAGATCTACATATTTTATTGCATGTTAATTATATCTCTATAAATTATTTTTAAAATGGGCCCTGCTGGGTTAGCTTATGGCTAGATTATGGTGCTGCCTTTTGGAGCCCAGTTTCTTTCTCTCTGACAGAACCCTGAGATATGAGCTAATGAACTCCCCAAACAGCCTGGGCCTAAGGGGTGACGGTGATGAAGAGTTCCAGCAAAACAATTTCAACCTAAAGTCCTTTCTGCATGGTGGTGCTGAAGAGGCTGCTTCTCTCTACACCCACTCCAGGGGTAAACCAACTCCTTATTTATTATCTCCATCTGTTAAAACTCAGAGGGAGAATACCAGAGGCACTGGCCAGTCACCTCCCACTGTTGTCCAAAAAGGAATGAAGCACAACCCTCTGCAGAGTGTGACTGGTTTAACAGGCCCAGGGTCACCAGTCATGCTGGATAAGGAGGTGTCCCATCGTTGACATAGAAGTCAGCTCCAATGACAGCCTCACTCCTAATTTTAGGAGTCACTGATCTTCACACAGAGATCATTTTAAAACTTTAGGCAAAGATGGTAAAAACAGGGTTTCAGGCCATACTTATACATTCCTAGACCACAGATGCCTGGCTTCCTAGGGGAAGCATAGTCTGATGATATCTAAACAACCCCTGGGGCCAGGGAATTCCCACCCCAGTGAGATCAGGATGTCAGGAGGGTTGGAAACCAGTCATAGGAGGGACAGTCACAAGAATCATGTGCCTTTACCCGGGAGGGAGTGTGTAGGGGGAGACACCACAAACGTTCAAATACTTGAAGTGCTATCTAACTGGGGAAGAAACAGGCTTTATTTTATTTTACCCAAACTAAAGAACTTCAACCAATGTATAGAAGTCACAAGAAACTGGATTTTAACGCAACATAAAAGGGACCTTTGTAACAAGCAAAGCTGCTTAGCATTCCATTCACATATCCAACAATTCAACCAATGATTTTTGAATACCTACAATGTTATGCACACACGAGGATGGAACAGTTGCAGACTTGGCCCTGAAGGATGTTCACTGCAAATGAGAGACGAGATGTGACTGTAAATAACCCAGATACAAGGCAGCAAGAAACAAGTACAGGTGCTCATCAGGAGAGTGAGAGATTACTCCTAACCTCAGCTAAGTTCTCCGTGATGCTCACCAGTCATTTTGCTCCTTCTCATTTATTTGTTCATCCACTCAACAAATATTAATCGAGCCCTACTATGTGTCAAGCATTGTTCTAAATGCCAGGGATATAGAGTGAATAAGAGACAATCCCTTGTCCGTATGGATTTTATATTCTACTGAGGAAAGACAGTCAAAAAGCAAATATATTTATAGTGTATGAGTTGGTGGCTCATATTATAGAGAAATAAGATTGCTCTGGATCTTTATCACTCTCTTCAAGCAACCAAACAGGCCCTCTTCTCTTGCTTTCAACTGCAATAACCTCCTACATCATTGAGAAAATTGTGGCTCAGTCCTCCTCCTCTGCACATTTTAGACTTCATCATCTCTCCTCCCCATTCTTATCCAATTACTTTCTGATTCTTCCTCCATGACTGAATTCTCCACTTATGTTCTGTTCCTTTCTCAGGGACCTTGCTCCATCAACTCTGTCAGCCCATATGCTCCCCATCTATTCTCTCCTAGTTTATTATTTTGTCTTCAGCTCACAGACTTGCTGATTTCTCACAGTCCTAAAACAACATTCCTTGGCTACTCCCAAGATGGCAAGTAGGTGTTAGTTAAGAGTTAGCTTGGATCAATTGCTAGCAGCTTCCTGAGCACAGTGGCAAGAGGGAGTTCCCAGGATCATGTATGGACTCACGGAAAACATATATGCGTGTTGTTATGTGTGCCCACGGTCACAGAAAGCACCAGGTGTTGTGGGGCTCTTGATGAATGCCTGCAGATCCTGTCCCACTGTGACTCTCTCTCTCTCTCAGCTTTTGCTGCCAAACTTCTTAAAGGCTCACACAATACTTTTTGCCTCCACTGTTTCACCTCTCCTTTATTCCTCACGTGCCCCATCATGCTTCTGTCCACTGACCTGCTACTGAAAAGATCACACAATGATCACCTAATTGCCCACACAATGGCTTTACCCCTCTTTGTGTTCGATGTCTTGGTAGCATTAAATGTTGATGTTCCCCAAGGTTATGTCCTTAGTCCTCTGCTCAACTTTCTGTCACTTCTTGGAAAATCTCATCCATCCCACAGATACAAATACAACTTGTACTTTGATAGCTTCTCCATTCAGTCTCCTGCCCAGTTGCTAAGTATTAGGGGTGAGGGGATGGTTGTGGTTATAAAGGGGTAACACAAGGGAGTCTTGTGGTGGTGATGGCACAGTTGAGTATTTTGTGATGATGGTTACTCAAGACTACACATGTGATAAAATTGCATAGAGCTACAGAGAGAGAGATTAGTGCATGTAAACTGGTGAAATCTGAACAAGCTCAGTGGATTGTACCAATGTCAGTTTCTTGGTTTTGTTATTGTGCTGTGGTTTAATATCTCACACAAGCATAGTTATATTGAGGGAGACTGGGGGAAGGGTACATGGGACTTCCCTGTACTTTTCTTTGCAACCTCCTGGGAATCTATAATTATTTCAAAATTAAAAGTTAAAAACTAAGTAGATAAATAATTACAAAAAAAAAAGACAAAGAAAACACACACTCACAACAATATTCAATGGCTTCCAATTTTTTACAAAACAAAATACAAACTCTTTTGCTTAATATCCAAGGCCCTTAACAATATCCCATTGTTCTTCCTTTAGGCCTTTTATTATTTATGCCATAACTATTGGTAATTCAAAATGGGCTGGGACACTGAAAATACAGTGGTGAACAAAGTAAGTTTCCTGCCCTCAGAAACTTACAACCTTTGAGGAAAACAGCAGAGTAGGCAAGCAATTTCAATAAAGATGGCCAAGTGCCCTATCTAGGAAGTACAGTACAGAAGGCTGTCTAACCACTCTCCTCATTATTCCTTTTCACTTGTGCTGATTCCTTTGCCCAAAATGCTCTTCCCTGCACTAGTGAACTTTCACCGTCAACACTTGCATAAAATCTACCCATTCATTCATTCAACAAACATTTTACTGAGTGCCAACTCTGTGCCAGATCTTGTCCTAAGCCTTAGGGTTTAGGGCTGTGCTGTAGACAACACGGCACAGCTTCTGTCCCCTTGCAGCCGACATTAGTGGGAGAGATAGATGATAAAGAGCCAAACGGGAAAATGACAGAAATAAGGTATAGCAGAGTAACTGAAGAGCTGATTTAAGCTGGACTGGTCAGGGAAGTTCTCACTAATCAGGTGATATTTAAACTTATACCTAAATTGCAAGAAAAAGTGAAGAGGAGTATTGTAGATAAAGGAAAAAGGAAAACTGGTACAAAGTCTTAAGAAGGGAAACATTTGGCCCCTTTAAGGAACAGAAAGGTTAGTGTGGTGTAGCAAAGTAGGAGAGGCAGGTAATAAAGTTAAAGGTCAGAAAGGTGGGCAGGGGCCATTTTAAAGGGCTTTTTAAGTCAGGGTGATGAGTTTGGATTTTATTTCAAGTACAATAGCAAGGTTATGAAGGATTTTAAATAGAGGAGATATATAGCTGATGGAACTTGAAAATGATCCTTCTGACTATTATGTGGAGAAGGAATTGTAGGGTTGGGATTGGGCAAGAGAAGAATTAGAGAGACAAGTTCAGAGGCAAGAGATGATGGGGTTCTTTGTGGCCCTGCAGGTCCTTGATCACACTGTTGATAACCCATTTGTCAGTTGGTTTAGGGTCTGTGGATTATGTACCTGCCTTCCTGAGTAGACAGTAGCTGATGGAGGAAATGGATTATATATTCTTTTGTTGTCTCTCTCATGCCTACTTAGCTCAGTAGTTTCTTAAGTAAAATTGAATTAAATAGTTATGTCTGGAAGGAAAGTGGATCCAGGAACACTCTAGAGAACAAATGGCATTAAGTCGACCATGAAGGATGGGTAAAATTTGGACATATAGGAATGGGAGGAAATAGCTTTCTATGTGGAGGGAACAGCACGATGAAAGAAACAATGATAGGAAAGCAATGCATATGGGGGAAGGGCGGGATATGGTCATCTAGCAATTAGCCTGGAGGAATGGCTGGTGAATGGAAACAGGAGAAATAAATTGGGAAAATTAGATAGATAGGTTGAGATAAAATTATGGTTGTTCTTGAAGGTTGAACCAAAAAACTGGTCTTAAATTTTGAGGACAAAGGTGGAGCTATTTAATGTTACTGAGCAGAGGAAAGATAATGTTCTGAATTCTGTCTCAGAAAAATAAAACTGAAAGCCACTGGAATGGGAAGGGATAGGAAATGAGAAAAGTGTTTTTGGACAATGAGAGTAGTTTTCAAGGTAATAAGAGTTACCTTGACCAATCTTTGTTCTTCTCCCCCTGAAGCAATTGGTTATCTCTGAAATTTCTCACACTATCACTTCATGGTTTTTATCAGTTTAAGACTTTATTAGGTCATCACAGTTTATGCACAGGTAGAGTAGGTGAAGATTGATTCCAGAGAAGCATGAACCATTATATTCCTTCAGTTTCCAGACCAAAACCTGAGTAAAGTTGAAGAGGGTTAATAAAGATCTAACCTGAAAATTGTGGACCCAGGCACTGGGAAGGCCTGAGAGGCAAGATGGGGGTGCAGAGCCGGCTCACTACTAGTCTGAGGATTTGTTTTCCACTTGCATTTCCTTCCAAGAGTGCAAATGTGTTTTCTTCTCTTGGTCTACATTTTGCCACATTTCCCAGCTCATTCCACTGGACTGGGTTACCAGCTGGGTTGGGTTGTTTTTCCCTGAATGCTTCCAGCTGTTTCACTCCCTGCTTTCTGCTTATGTGCACTTTCTCAGTCGTGGGGTTCTTCTCTCCTGTGATGCTATTCCCAGCACCAGTTGTGAATACAGCTCTAATTTAGCTTCTTCCCTGCCCTCCCCTGCCTACCATTTTCTACTATTACCTATTTCTATTTATGTTTCACTTATCTGAACAAGTGGAAAGGAATTAAAATTCAATATTTATTCAGCACTTGTTACAGACCAGGCACTGTGCTAAACAATTTATATACGTAATATCTAATCCTTACAGCAGTCTGTAAAGTAGGTATTATTTTTGTTCCCACTTATTAGATGAGAAAACTGATGTTCAGGGAGTTTATGCAACTTGCCTATGATTGTAAAGCTCAAAGCCAGGATTTCACTCAGATCATTGCAACCCCAAAAGTCATCTACAGCACCAAGTACGTTAATAACTAAAGTATTTTTTTCTTTCTTTTTTTAAACTCATATGAATGGTTTCATATCAGAAGCACCTTTTACAACTTGCTTTTCTTCCTTCAACATTATATATTTGAGATTTATCCATGCTGATAAATTTTACCTACTTATTTTAATAACAATATTGCATTTTATGAATATTCTACATTGATGGATGTTTAAGTCATTTCCAATATTTTGTTATTACAATGTGCAGTACTTATTCTATGTTCATGTAAGAGACTTTATTTAGGGCAGAGAGCCTCAACCTTTTTGTCACCAGTGACCGGTACTCCTATGAGAATCTAATGCCTGATGATCCAAGGTGGAGCTGAGGCAGTGATGCTAGCACTGGGGAGTAGTTGCAAATACAGATGAAGCTTTGGTGGCTTGCCCGCTGTTCACCTCCTGCTATGTGGCCTGGTTCCTAACAGGCCACGTACCAGCACCAGTCCATGGCCCGGGGATTGGGGACCCATGATTTAAGGTACATATCTAGAAATGAGATTTCTCAGTTGTAGGGAATGGGTTTCTCCATCTTTAACTCTATCTCAATTACCTATGATCTCTCTCCAAAGTGATTGAATCAGTTTATACTCCTACCAGTATCCCACATTCTCACTATCACTTGACATTTATCAAATTCAGAAGCAAATATGGCAAAATCTGGATGGTAGGTATGTGGATGTGTTGTGTTATTATTACATAGATATATACATATACATACACACACACACACACACACATACACACACACACACACACACACACACACACTCCTCCATACATTTGAAATACTCCATAATTAAATTTAAATTGTTAGTACTATTGCCTACTTTTATCGGTGGCTTGGATGAAGACTTAGAACTCTTACTGATGGCACCTGCACATAATGTCACCGGGCTATCATCCAAAAGACCCTAATGTTTCTCAATGCCTAAACGATGTCACAAGCTACAACTGCTTACAAGAAATGAAAAGGATTCCTGACTGCAAAGACCAAGGTGCCAAGTGCAAAACGAAATCATGTGCAAAAAGGGCCAAGTGCAACAGAATAACTACGTGTGACTAAATCATTCCATGACACAGCCTATAAATACAGAATTCTCCTCCCCAGTAAGGAGAAGGTGACTTTAGATCATGAGCTCACACATCTTCGTTCCTTGATCAAAGAATAAAATTTCTGCTGTGCTTCACCAAACTCAGTCTCATTCTTTTGGCATGAAAGGTACTGGGCAGAAGGACCTTGATTTAGTTCCCTGACCAAAAAAGGTCAGTAACAATAACACAACACTTAGATGAGCAAGCTATGATAAATGTTAATGTGATATTGTGATTTATAATAAATATGTATTTGGTCTTCTACCCTGTTCTTGGCATAGATCTCCTAAAACCTTAAGTGATGAGAACAATAAAAGTATCTTTTATTATGTTAAAGAGGTGACTTTTGGACAGCACCTAAGAATGGGGGTTAGTTGCCAGGAGAATCGACCATGTGATTAGAGAGTTGGGGAAGAGAGAGAGGAGCTGAAAGGTGAATCAGTTTCCAATGGCCAACGATTTAATTAATCATGCCCATGTAATGAAGCCTCCATTGAACCCAAAGAACACAAATGACAGGGTTCAGAGAGCTTCCAGGTTGGTGAACACATAGAGGCACTGGGAGAGGGCATGGAAGCTCCACTCCGTTTCCCCATGCCTGGCCCTATGCATCTCTTCCCTCTGGCTGTTTCTGAGTTATATCTTTTTATTTTTTTTAAAAACTGGTAATCTAGTAAGTAAAATGTTTCTCAGAGCTCTGTGAACTGCTCTAGCAAATTAATCAAATCTGAGGAGGGTGTCATGGGAACCTCTGATTTATAGCCAGTTGGTCAGAAGCACAATAACGACCTGGACTTGTGACTGGTGTCTGAAGTGTGGCGGGATTAGGGGGGCACGGGAGGCACTCTTGTAGTACTGAGCCCTCAACCTATGGAATCCGATGCTATTTCTGGGTAGATAGTGTCAGAATTGAATTGAATTGAATTCTTGGACATCAGCAGGGTATCGGAGAATTAATCACTGGTGTGGGGAAATACCATACTTCCT
The DNA here is from genome assembly GCF_000325575.1 of Pteropus alecto. Taxonomy (NCBI): domain Eukaryota; kingdom Metazoa; phylum Chordata; class Mammalia; order Chiroptera; family Pteropodidae; genus Pteropus; species Pteropus alecto. The sequence goes on along the minus strand of NW_006440137.1, from coordinate 444,508 downwards.
ACACACAAATTTAAATTTTGGATCCCAGAACACCCCAATTAATCCAGGTATCCAGATTAAAAATAACAGAAATTGATCAAATCAACAAAAATTAAGTTTAATGGAGATTGGTTAAAAGTTAAAAATAAAAGATCACTTTCACAAGCACAGGATCCTGTTAGAGCTTAGCAACAGCTTCAGGATAAATTTAGTGAGGGTGTGAGTTTAAGGATGAGTTTGGATGACCAGAATCTCAATATGAGCCATCAATGGGATATCTATTTATAATACAGAGGTGAATGACATCTGTACGCATCAGCATTCTTTCGTAGCAAACAACAGAAACTGACTTTGTCTAACTTATGCAAGAAAAGAAATTTATTAGAAAATCATCCCCACTCAGAAAGTTGGCAGGAAGGCTATAGAGCCAGGTTCAGAAATAAGAAAAAACCTGGAGGACCTATGAAACAGGAACCACCAGCCCGCGGGAATATCCAGCTTTGGGACGACTGTGTGGTGCTTGACCCATCTGTTGCCTCTTCCCACAATGAGGCCTTTTCCTGGTCTGTTCTTGGGATTCTCAGCTTCCCTTTTCCCCTTGTCTGGATCCTAAACAGGGTTTTAAATGTATCCTTTAGATTTGATGATGGGAATTGCTTTTCATACTCACCTTTTTGTGCTGTGGTCACACTTACCTTTTAAATAACTTCCCTGGAAAGGAGATTTTTTCCCCTTCCCAGCTCATCACTGTGGCCAGGGCCTCAGCTGTACAGCCCCTAGCCCAGTGACTAAGAGTCATTTAAAAAATATATAGCTACTGAGTACCTATGAAAAACAAATATTAAAAAGAGATTTGTCTGGGGATTTAAAAAAACAACTCATTGACTTAATGAGTAAATGACTTCCAAAAAGAATGAAATTTCATCAAGTTTAATGTATGGAAATTCAACAATTTCTTACATGAAAGAGAAAGAGGGAAAGATGCCTGTGTGTGCATGCACACACACATACAAACACACACACACGCATTTAAATGATATGAGCCATTCTCTTTGCCAATCCATTCAGTGGTTTCAGACCTAGTGAGTGTAAAAGGGAAATTAGAATGTGACCTCTTTTCAGTTGGCCTCAGTTATTATAAACCTTACATAAAGGCAGTGTTTTGTCATTTTGCTGTTGAAATATTTTTTACTTTTGCTTTTCTTTTTGTGTGTGTTTTTTTAAACATGACACATCTACTCCATTTTATACTCAACTGAAGAAACAGATCCATTATAACCATGGAGGAAACAGTGGCTCTACTGGACTTGCTGAGAGATGTGGTCTCCAACATGGTGTCGTCCTAAGGGATTTTCAAGAGTATTTTTAATCATTTGAATTTGTAATTCTTTAACTTTCATTTTTAGATACATATAACAGAAAACTCAAATAGATGACTTATGCAAGATAATTTCAAATCAAGGAGTTGAGTGGCCCTATAGATTGTCTAATCTATTTCCTGTTAATGCAAGATTCCCCTCCCATATCCTGTTAGAGGGAATTCAGTCTTTCCACGAACAGTTGCAGTGGTCAGCAAGCTCGCCACCATGGAAATCTGTTAAATCCATTGTTGAATAGTTCTATTTATTGCAAAGTCTCTGGTCATATTGATTTCAAATCTGTCTCCTTAAAACTTCTACAGTGTTTATTTATAGTCCCCAATTCTGTTTATATGTAACTGGCATCTTTTTTGAAAAATTTGTTTTGCTAATAGAAGCAGTTTATTTCTCCACAGAGAAGAAAATATTGAAACATGTGAGACCTGAATACATCACCAGTGGTATTTCCCTTCGGTTGCCTCCTCCAACCAAATATCTTGTTTTAACTCCCTTTTCCAATATACTTAGCTGTACCAGAAGACACGATTTTTGAAAACTACTGATTGAACGTACTTCAAAACAGTTGCGAGGCTGTTCAACTGTGAGGCGATACCTATAAAGTATCTATCAGGGTACCAGGCCCGGTTTACAAACTCAATACCTGAGAACAGATTGCTGTAGTTATTCCTCTCCCATTCCTAACAGCACCAGCAGTGTCGGGCCTGTGTTTCTACTCAATAAACACTTGAATCGACCTTATCACCAACTGCATGTTCATGACCTCATTCTTCCCCTCTCTACCCAAGAGGATACTAAGAGGCCAGTACTGTAGCCCAGCCAGGGTAGGAGGGTGGGGGGAGGTGTCAGAGGGCAGCTGCAGAAGGAGGGTGTAGCCCACTGAAACTCTGGATAACAAAGTCAATCACAAATTCCTGGGTAATTATTCACTTTTACTTTCTCTTTGCCTTTGATTGACCCCATAAACAGAGAAAAGGAAAAGTTAACTTCATCTTACTTATTCGTCAAACATTACGAAATGTTACTAGTTACCAAGCCAGGAAAAGAAAAGAGGCCGTTATGATGTCAGATGAACAAAATCCAACCTTTATCCTTGTGTTGTTCACTGGCTAGTGATGGGGATCAGCTCTCAACAGTTAGACCATAAACAGCCTCAACAGAGGTAAAAAGAGGTACTCTAGGGGCCCAGGTAACATAAGCCTTGACTGTATTAGTTTCTCAAATAATAGAAATTGAAAGCATTGTTCAGTTTTGGCATATCATTACATATTGTTTTTAAAGCAAATCGCTGTTGAATAAATAATTGCTCTCTTGGGAGCCTCTATATGTCTTGGTCTTGCTCTGGTGACTACAAATTCTAGGCTATCTATTCCCACTTGGGGGACTTGGTTAATGTTTGCTGCCGAGTTGAAGGAGCCTTCATGAAGTAGCATCCATTCTGCCGAATGCTGATGACCACACAGATTCTCCCCAGACACAAATTTAAATGATTTTGTCAGCTGCAGAGCCTGAAAGGGGCCATGGTGCTTCACTGACTTCTCCTTTCCACCTACCCCATATTTGGCCCAGGCTTTGTCCCCGAATCATACTCCTCTCCAGTTTCTCTGTTATGGGTGACTTCTCCTCACTTTCTTATTTCCCCTTTTTAAAGAGAGGCACTACATTATGCTCCAGGCAGCTCACAGAGCCAACAGGAGTTGGCTGCCCCTTCCCGGAGCACTAAACATCTTGAAGATATTTGTAATTTTACTCGCAACTGGAGGATATAATTCATTGCTTGCTGAACCAAAGTCCACCAGCTGCCAGAGGATTTCAGAGACGATTTGTATGATACTTAAAAGTAAAAACAAAATGAAATGATTCTACTCTCACCCTACCCTTCCTCACATACTCACAACCAAGTCACGGGCTCTTGTTCTCAGACAGAAAAAGCCATATCACCTCTTGCTTGCCCCTGCCTCCCACCCCTTCATCTCTAAGGAGAGATGGTTTGACTCATATTTGGGATATACAGACTTTGTGGATGCAAATCAGGCCCAGGCAGACTGCAAAGTTGAGAGTAAATTACTGTCAGTTACAAGAGACTTGAGGGATAGAGGGAATCCTAGCCAAGGAGAGGGATGCAGACTTGCTCTCCTACGCAATTAATCATCTGCAAATCAAATGCAAAGAGATTGCCCTGGAAGATTAGGTGAGTCTCAGCAGCTTACTACGTCTCTGCTTTTTAGCTGGAGCCATAGGGTCAGAGCAATTTGACCAAGCCCTCCCCCTCACCTGGACCTTGGGGGACAGGGAAAAATCAGATTGCTGTCAGGAAAGATAGGGAAACGAGAATGTCTTCCCTGTCCAACCAGCATTGGCAGGCACTGTCCCAGGTGCAGGGATTCTGGCCTCAACTCTCCCCATGGTCTCTACATGCAGAATGCCAGTATCCAATGGATCGTTCAGTGGTAACAATTGCTGCCATTGATTGAAGGCTAACTATGTGTCCTGCACTTTATTAGCCCTATATAGAGACAATCTTATTTATCTTGACTGTAGCCGTTTGAGGCAAAGCACCATGCTTATCCCATTTTCACAAATAAGTAAGGAAAGTAAGGCTTGGAGAGACTCAGTGACTTGTCCAGGTCACACAGTTGTTGAGTGATGGACACAGGATTTGAACACAGGCTTATCTCATTTGGAAGCCACTGTTTGGAATCAGCAGACTGCTGCTGCCTCTTCCCAGAGACTGAAGGAAGCCTCATGACATAAGGTCTTTTTTGAACTGAGAACAAGAAAAAGGTTTTATTCCCTTAAACACGTTGTAAATTGTCCCCACTTCAGTGACGATAAATGAAAACATAACTAGGAGACAGTCTGTGGCTCGACAATAGCAGTAACCTATTCTGTCCTTTCAACATATTTTGAGTTTCATATCCATATTCTCATTCTCAAATTCTTGACTTCCTATACCTTTCTAATCCTCTGTGTGTGTGTGTGTTTGCTTGTTTTTAATTATTGTGTGAGTTTTCTGCAATCTACTGCAAATCTTTTGTAGAATGAGATGGGAAATGGAAATATGAAAGGACAGGTAGACACAGAGATAGATGGTAGATAGATGAATGGCTAGAATGATAGATGGGTGGATATACACAGATATACACAGATAGATGAAGATATGGCCAGACAAATAAGCAAACATGTGGACAGACAAACAAGAAAATGAATAATTAGGTGGGCAAACAAACAAATAGACAGATAGACAGACAGATAAATAGATGGACAGAGCTGCCCTACCCATGTGTAGACTGGCTCTGACTGACACCCACATCAGCTGCCTGGACATTCTGAGAATGACAGCTGACCACAAGATAATACCACTCTGAAGGCAGAGAGGCCTGAGAGGTCCTCTGAAGTCATACCAATTTGGCACCTGTCACTAGGAATTGGCTTTCTCATACCTAGTCAGTAAGGAGGGTGTAAGAATGGCTTAATACAAACCCAGGACTACTGCCTCAGTCCTGCTCCTTTGCCAGGCCTTGTTCTGCTACCCTGGTTCTTGCCACTGCCTGCCCTTTCTCCATACCTAGCCCTCTCCGCTGGCCAAAATTGTCTTACCTGGCTTTTATATTTTATATATGGATTTTTGTACCCCACAACCACCTGCCACCCCAGCCAGACTGTAAGTAAGAAATACATCTCTTACGTCTGTTTTTCAGCACTTACCTAAATGCCTGTTGATGACAAGATGAGAAATTATCTCATGGAATGCATCAGAAGTGTACATCATGGCCTTCTATACTTGGAGAAGTTTCTTTAGCCTCTTTGAGCACTGTCACAAAATACATGCAGTGCTCAATGATGCCATCTGCAAATAGCAACCACAGTTTATGAAACTGTCCCAGCACCACCACAGTGTCCATTTACTAAGTGCTTAATAACCACATTATATTATAACAACTTATCACTATAGAGCACTCACTACCAATTTAAGTACTTTACATCTAATAACTCAATCTTCATCTATAACAGGACTTAGAGGTAGGTCCTAGTATTATCCACATTTTACAGATGAGCAGACTTACACTGTACAAAATTAGATAACCAATCAAAGTCACACATGACTAAGAGGCAGAGCTGGGATTCCAATCTCAGTCCAACTCTAAGCCAGTGGTCTTAACCCTCAAGCTATGGGACCATTTTAGGTGGGACAAGTGGAGTGAGCCCTCCTGACCTTGTGGAAAGCCATTACAGAGTTTTAGTGGATGCCTTTTCACCAGTTCTGACCACATAGCCTCTTTCTCTGATCAGACAAGGGCTGCTGAAGCCCAACACAGAAACTCAAGCTGTCAATGTCGCAGTAGGAAGGAAGGGCACCTGACTGAAAAATCAAGGCATACAGGCATGGTGTCCATTCAATGCTTTTTGGGACTTTGCCCAAGTCATTTAACTTCTATGAGCTTCAGTTTCCCCATCTGCAAGGGGGAATAGTAACATCAACCCAGGATACTGCACAAGGCTGTTGTGAGAATCAAATGAGTGACTGAGAGTAGACCTCACTGTATAGGGAAGGGACTACAGCTGCATTGTGAAGTGAAAGGGGCTCTGCTCAGGTCTGCCAAATCCACTGGCAGCATTTCTACATCAAGGCCCCTTGGAAAACATGATCTAATTGGATGATTCAATGGGCTTCCCAAATGCATTACAGATCATTGTTAGGAAATACCAAGTGGTGTCTGAGGGTTCAACTAGCCCCAAAGGTTACTCTCCAGGCTGGTGAGTAAACCATGGTTATATCACTTTGGGCTCCTGGCCACTTGGCTGCAATGCTAGAATTGCTTCAGGCTTGCTTCGTTTCAAGTCGGTTTGACCACAATCATATTAAATATTAAATCATCTAGTGGCACTGGCATGGAAGAACACTATGTCAAGTGTTAGCTATCTTTCCTTTTGTTACTATCCATAACAATTTTCTAAGCATTTAGAAAGCTCCAACTTCGAGCCCAAGGCCTAAAAGAAATTATATCTAGTCTAAAGAAACTTTGTCCCACTTTCACTGGAAATAAAAACTCAGCCCCCAGACACAGACACTAAATTTCTTCATGCTCTTGGCAAGCTACAGGCGCCAGGACAAATGTAGGCCTTCTGCTCAGAAGGAGATGGCTGCTCTTCAGTGCTAGGACTCAGCCTCCTTGCTTCTCTGCCCCATTCATCACAACCGTAATTCCTGGCCCTATCTTCTCTCTTCAGGCCCTCAATCTCCCCTTTTCTGCAACTTTCAGCACTGCTTCTACCTCACCCAGACTGTGCTTTTCTAACAATGGGTCATCCCCTTAGCCTAGGAATCCAACACAGCCTCACCAGTAGAGGTACAAACTGACATCATGACCCTCTTTTGGCATGCAAAGAGGAGTACACAACATCACCTATACAGTCATCTTGCCAAAGGATTTCACCAGTTTCAAATAATGAGGAAGCAATTAGGCAAATCTAGAATGTGGGACTTTCTGAGAGAAGACTGGCTTGGACTCTGCAAAAGTGTCAGTGTCATTAAAAAAAGAGGGTGGGAAACCATTTTAGATTACAAGAGATTAAAAAAAAAAAAACATAACTAGATGCAGTGGGTGGAAAAACCCTGACTGGATTCTTGTTCCCCAAAAACAGCTCTTAAAATTCTTGAGAAACATAGGAAACGTTTGAATATAAACTGCATATCAGAAGGTATTTGATGGAGGTCAGTTTTCTTGAGTGTCATAATGGTAATGTAGTTATGTTGGAGAATGTCTTTACTCTTAAGAGATGCATTCAGGAATGAAGAGACATGATATTTGCAATTTTCAAAAATGCATATAATCAATCCTCATTATTCACAGATTTCATATTTACAAATTTGCTTACTTGCTAAAATTTATTTGTAACCCCAAAATCAATACTTATGGTGCTTTCATGGTCACTTACAGACATGCACACCCAATGTGCACTTATTTGACCAGCTAAGGTCAAATAAGGCGATACTCTGTCTTCTTGTTTCCATAAACAAGTGTTCCTTTCACATGCCATTTTTTCACATGTTTGTGGTTTTTTCTTTGGCGTTTTCACTTTTCAAAATGGCCCCAAGCACATTGTCAAAGTGTTCCTAAGCACAAGAACACTGTGCTGTGCCTCATGGAGAGAATCCATGTGTTCAGTAAGCTTCGTTCAGTGCTGTTGGCCGTGAGCTCAATGTGAATGAATCAACGACATACATTAAATAAGATGTCTTTAAAAAGGAACATACATAAGATAAAGATAATGAAAATGTGACCAGAGGCTCACAGTAACCTAACCCTGTATTCCTTCTAGGAGTGCTGGTTTGGTGTTTGCTAATTTAGTGTTTGCTATAGAATACAACTATTGTGAATAATGAGAATTGATTGTGTGTATGTGTAGATATATATGCACATATACACATGGACATATATACATTTATTTGTGTGTGTTATATTTACACAGAGACTGCACAGATGTGGCAAAATGTTAACTAGATGAAGAGAATACGGATATTTATTATTCTAGTATTTTCTTATCCTATGGATTTAACTTTTTCAAATAAAATGTTGGAAAAGAAAACATACACACACAAACTGGCTTGTGACCTGTTAATGGTCATAAGATTTATTTAGAGAGTTTAACCAGCATTTTTATAATGAAAGAGATGGAATGGAGTAGAGTACAATAGAGAATGAATACATATATATATATATATCAGTGCCTTGCATTCATTTCTTGTGAAATTTGGTTTCATATAGGATGTTGTTGTGTCTTTGCTGGGTTGTAAAGTAAAATGTTTTTCTTTTTATGGGTTATGGTTCAAAAAAATTTGCAAGTCACAGGTCTATAGAACCAAAGACATCCATCTGGTGCCCCTCCTTTGCTTCTTCTTTTCCGCAAAGCATTTCTGTGCAAGGGTCCAGCCCTGTCTTTAGAGGGAGTCCTTTTTCCCAGGCTGGTCCACTGCATGCCGTGGCTCCTCAACTCCACTCTTATGCCATCCATTATCCTCGACTTCTCCATCACTCCACCCCTTCCCACGTGCTCCTTCAAGGCCATCTGGAATCACACGGCATTCTCCCCAATATAATCCCCTTGGCTATGAAACCTTTCTCTCTAGGCCATGCAAAGGTATGACTTGTCTATTATCAAGCCCTTGGACTTGTCTCTGATCAGTGCACCATGGAGGCAGTGAAGGGGGTGGGGTGGGGGATCTATGAAAGCAAAGGGGAAACACTTGAATAGAAGGGGAGAGCAGCAAAGCCTTCCAGGAGGAGATGCTACCTCAGAGATGAGAAATTTCTTTTGCTAAGTGATCAGCAGAGTTCTGTATGCAAAATAGAAATGTTTTGTAATGTTCAGGAGAGTAGACAGGAATTGGCATAGCAAAGAGTTTATAAGGACAAGAGCATGCAAGGTAGCAGGAGCAGCTAGAACAACACATCTGCGTGATGAAAGAAAGCAGCAGCAAGAAGTGAGTTTGAAAAAGTGGGATAATCCAAGAATCAGAAATGTGAGTAAGATACCCTTCCTAATGTCACAAAGAATACTTCAAAAGGATACTGTGGCTTCTTCGTTGTTACAGAAGCCATGGAGAATAGGATAGAAACCACATGCTGAGTGGCTTCTGTACCCTAACAGATACTCAGGGCCCTGCGGAAATAGAAGATGCTGATTAAGGAAATAGTTTCTTTCTCATTTTAGCTTAAGGTCATACTAGCCAGCTTTCCTATAATGTTCCCATTCTTGAGATAGGTATTTTCATTAACTATTAGTCTCAAAAAAAAATAATAATAAAATAAAAAATAAGTGAGCCTGCACTTACAAAGAAAACTGAACATGAAGGACACATTCAGGAATACCAGTCACACCTCTTCATTGTCCAACACAGCTCTGTCAACAGCATCTCCCATCCTTTAGCAGAGGCCTGGGATGCTTTCCAGCCTAAACAGCTCAGATCGGGGAAGACACATGGAGAGGAGGGAAGTGAGGTCCTCTCAAGAAGGAAGATGAGATTTTCAAGAGGTAGAGGGAGCTTCTCAGAGAACCAGCTTGAGAAAGGAAGGACAGGGATGAGGGCTGGGAGGACCTGGGCTGGCCTCTTAGAATGGTCTGATTCCTCTTGTGCTGTCTCCTTATGTAAATGGATTTCACGATCCTAGGGGTGGCTGGAAGCAAGCTAATCATAAGATGAACCATTCTTGCCCAGGCAGGAGTTTGTTACCTATCTCCGAGTTCACATAGCTTTATTTACATGGATTCTATTTGTAATGGCACAACACTGGCCTCTATCTTGTCCAGCACAGTATTTTGTTACAACTCAATCTAGGAAAACTCAGTATTTGGCTGCTTCCAGGAGAGGGAGAAACAAACGAGGTTCCCTACGGGCAGCAAATATTTGGTATTTGTGGATTAAAAATAGCTATTAGTGACTTGCTTGAGTGGATTCCGAAAGGCCTAAGTGCATGGAAAACCGATGTCAGAGTCCTCTAGCCTCTGAATGACAGCCTTTGTTTATTTAATATTCACTTTTTGAAAACCTGCTGCAATTTTGGGTACCCCACTAAGCACGGTGCCTGAGAAATCTCTGCCCTACCTGCTGGTTCTCTTTCAGTCCCATTTATCATCGACTGCCTACCATTTATAATCCTTCTAGGTTGAAGTCTCAAAATGATGTCCTGTGAGACAGATTGAGCAATTGCATTTGGCCTGCATGTTATTGGCTAGCATAGTTGCATAGCTATAGTTTTTAAATCTTGAATTATCTGTTGTATCTAAAATTTAGGAGACTCTACCATCTTCTGGTTATCTATTGTTGCATAACAAACCACCCGAACTTAATGGCATAAAACACAATCATTTGTCATGCTCACGCAGGTCAAGAATTTGGACGAGGCACAGCTGGGGAGGTGAGGGGGGCGGTGGCTGGTCTCTGTCTCCTTAACTCTGGGGCCTCAGCAGGGAGGACTTAAAAGGTCTGGGTGACTTGAAGAGCTGGTGCCTGCTCAGACTAATTCTATTACTCTCATTCCTAGGATTAGTCTAGGTAAGCCCCATTTTGTTTAAAATGTACATATTAAAAAATAATATTTATTTAAGAAAAGATCCAAAATTTTATGTCTTAAATGGTGAGGGCAATGACGGCAACCACAGAGGCTTATAAATGATTCCATTCACCACAAGAAGAGAAATTGATAAAAACCCATCTTTTTGCCTTCATAGTGGCATATTCTGAGATTTGCTTGAGAAATCATCTCAGATTGACTCTAAGCTCCTGGCCTACACATAGGAAACAGAAGACTTCCTGACGTTCTAAAAGTATTTCATACCTCTCCTGGGCCTGCAAGTTTTTATCAACTGCCTACCATTTATAATTCCTCTATAATTCCCCTGCGTCCCCCAGCACAGCCTCTCTTTGACTCTCTGTTTGTAGCAAGGGCCTGTTTTACACACAGACCTCATGCAAGCTCCCAGAGAACCCTATACATGAGGTGACTTCTGTATGGTCACACGGCTATTTAGAAACAGTGCCCAATCAAATCACCTGAATCTGGACCCCTCAGATAAAGATGGGTGTTGACGGAGAGGTAGAGGTCATATATATGTACATATGGGTATTTATGTATGTATGTGTATGTATATGTATGTACATGCATGTATGTGAATACACACACACACACACATACACACACACACACACACACCTATAGGCATATCCTTTTTCATAGTTACCATTTATCAAACATTTCCCAAGTGTTAGATCTTAATTAAATGTTCATAATATCACCATGAGGTTGTTATTATTCTTACTTTACAGTTGGAGAAACTGAAGTTCAGAGAAGTTAAATGACTTACCCGAAGTCACACAACTGGTAAATAATTGAACCAGAATTAGAATTCAGGCCTGGGTGTCCCAAAGACTAGCTCTTCACCACCGAGAAATCTTTTCCAATTCAGGAATGAAGTCATGTTGGAAAATGCAGGCTGCTGCTGGAGAACTTCCTCTTTCAATAGAAATGTGGTCATTATTATGATTTCCAGCAGCTCCTTGCAATGGAGAAGGGAGCAGTCAGACAACGGGTGAACAAAGATACCCTGTCTTTGGGAGCTGAGAGCAATTTGGTTCAGGTCAGATGGGAGGAACAGAGAGAACAGGTGTGGGGATCAGGATCTAGGGGAGGCTGACCAGAGCTCTGAGAGTGAGAATGGGGCAGCAAAAAGCAAAACCCAGCAGAGGCATCACAGGGGTCTCACAGGACGATGCCCAGAGGCCCATGATAATATGTAAGCAGGCACCAAAATAGAAGAGAGAATCTCTTCTCCCTTCTCCCTTGAAGTTAAGCCATCAAAAGTTACTTGCAAGGTTTCATTAATATGGAATACCAGAATATTTTGTACGTAATTTTTTTAATGCTCTATGGATAGGCATCAGTGTCCCAAATTTATCTCCGAGGAAACAGGCTTAGAGAAGCTAAGAAACTTATTAATAGGTAGCAGAGAGAAACCGCCTTCTTTCCGTTACACCACAGAGTATGAACACAATATTTATCATCTGTGTACCTGAGCATAATAGTAAGCGTTCTGTAAGTTGCCGCCATGTCACCAGTCTGAGTTACATTCCTCGTTGGAAAAGTTTACTCTCGCATTAGGGAAAATGATTCCATGTTTTTAGTCCTCCCCCTTCTTTTCTTTATAGAGCTGTGTCTTCTGACTTTCTGTGCAGATCTGCAGCATTACACATGTGGCTACCTGCCTGCACGGGCCAAGCATTGGGCTTCATCTCCCATCCAAATGCACCAGGCTCCAGTGGGCCAGGCTCTGTCAGGCCCAGCGGTTGATAGATTGGTCTTTTTGTTGGAGTTGTACCAAGAATTTCTCTACTCCTCTTTGCCAGAATGTATGTTTCCAATTATGTAAAACTCTTTGGGAGACATTAACTTCTTTTTGAATTGGTTAAATAAAAACGTGGTGTTTGAGAAGGCACCACCCTTGCTGCATGTGTGACTCCCAGAGGAGTAAAGCGAGAGCAGCCTAGCCGACAATCCCCGCTAGAGTCTCTCCAAGCCAGCAGTGGCATCGCATACAATGGGTTTCCCTTTTTATGCCAAATTTTCTCCCATTTGCAAGATAGGGGTGTCTGCTGTGGAGAAATGGGTCTCTGAGGTTAGTATCTTGGGCAAGTAGCTGGAGGCAAGAGGGTAGATGTAACCCACATGCTTACCTTTGCTTTTCTAAGGCATCATGGAAGTCGGACTCTGGACTGGTAGCACAAGGAGGTGTAGACCTTAATGGCAGGTAGCCTGGTAAAGAGTTTTAAAATGGGATGGCATGCCCCCTCCCGCACCCCCTCCCAAAGTCCAGCCCTTCTCTCCCCCTCTGAAGGCTGCCTCCTTCAAGCCTTTGGTTGCATGTGCTCAGAAACCTGTCTCTTCTCTCCCTTTCTCTCTGCTGCACCCCCCTTTCCTCCCCTCCCATCACATGCACTCACGTTGGGACTGAGATTTCCACTAAAACACGAAGCATGGAGGGTTTGAGGAGCCAGACAGGATGTCTTCCACCCTTTGCTGTCCCACAGACTCTTCTTCCAGCCAGTGGCCTCATCTCCTCCAGGCTCACTTCAGTTTCATGTAGGCCAATGGCCAAAGTGTTGATGCTACATCCACAGTAGAGTTAATTCTGGATCATCCTCCCTCCCATTGATGGTTTCCCGCTAAGCAAATCTTTCATACCGTTGCCTAACAGACTGGAACTTTACCCTTTGCCCACCCTCTCTCAGTCAGCCAGTTGCTGCTGAAATGGAGAACACCCATCATGTAAATGATCATTCAAGGAGGAGAGAGAAAGGGTAGTGATTGGGAAAGGCTTCAGCAAGCCTCTGGTGCTTGCACTGTGTCTTAAAATATATAAAGTTTTTCTTTCAAAATTTTAAGGTGTCTTTGAGGGGGTGGTGAGTGGAATGAGTAAGAAAGGACTATCCAGACAGGGAGGGTGAGAAAGGCATTAGGCAGGGATGAAATGTCACAGCCTAATCCAGAAACAGTAGAATAGCATGGAGCTCATCATGGCCAAATTTTAATTTTAGGATGTGAATGGGGTGTGGATCAAAGGTGAGGCTGCAGAGGAAGGCAGAAGCCTTTCATCAAGGTCCCTCCCTGTGCAGTGGCAAGGATCTGAGACTCAATCTTGTAGTTTAAAGGTATCACTGAGAAATTTTAATAAGGAGAGAGATGTATTTCCCAAAGATTGTTATAGGAATGTGTGGAGAAAGACAATTAGAAGCAGAGAAACTTGTGCAGTGATAGTCCAAGGAAGAGATAAGGATCACCAGAAGCAAGGCAAGGGCAGCATAAATGGAAAAATGAAGACCAACCAAGAAATTTTATTTAATGTGCAGGATGTACAAGACATAGTGACTGGGTCATTGGTTTAGAGGTGGGCACAGGGTAACACCCTGGTGTCCTGGCTTAGGGCTGAGTGTTTGATGGCCCATTAATTCATGGAAGCAGGAAATCCTAGAAAAGGAGAGGTTTGGGAGAGCCCATGGACATGTGGAATTGGAGATGCCTATAGGACATGCAAGTGGAGATGTCCAGTTGGCAAATGGCTTTTCCAGTCTGGAGTTCAGTAAAAGGGTCCTTCCCGAGTAGAGGTCCACGTGTTGACTCCCAGATCACAGAATCCTAACCTGATCTTCTTTCCACCTACTTCTAAATGCTCTCATCCCCTAACCCCAAAATGCCCTTGTTCTCAGCCAATTGGGATGGTTTGGGGAATCATGTGGGCATGATTAGAAATCACTTACTCTCCCCACACCAGTTATCTGCCATCTAACAGGCAGAAACACCTATTAAACTCTTGGATGTCTTTGCCAGTGAGTGGTAGGATTTTACACAGCCACAACAAATCTGGAATGAGAGAGCTGTGGGCTTTTGATGGTATTGGGTGGGTTTTTTGTGGGGGGATGGGTACGTTCTTGAACTTTGTATGTTACATGACCTAAAGCAGAGAGAAAATTATGTGCAAAGCTCAGGAGACGAAAAAGAAATTAGCACATCTGGGAACTGCAAATAGATATGTGTGGGGTATGTGTAGGGAGGTGGAACAGGAAGATAGATAGGAACCAAATCTCTCAAGGTCTTATCAATCATATTAAAGAGTTTGAAGCAGGAAACTGACATAACAAATATATACTTTAAAAAGATGATTCTACCTGCATGGAGACCAGGACATGATTGTAGGGAGAAAGGAGCAATCACAGAACCTGGGAGTCCAGGTAAAAAGATGCCATTGTGATAGTTCAGGCAAGAGATGATGATAGCCTGACCTAGGGTCATAGCTGAGAGGACAGACACAAATGGAGAGATTTTAGAGCTTTTTAGGAAGTGAGAACTATAGTATTTGGGTAGTAAGCCTCCTAAAGCTCTAGGTCATCACTGTCATCTGTGACCTCCACCTACATTTACCTGACAGGATGCAACGCCCCTGATCCCCCAACCCCCCCCCACCCCCGTGTAATGCTAAAACTGAATTGTTCTGTGGCTCCGAACCATGATCACATATGAGTGACAAGTCCCTCTCTCACAGTTTTTGTAATTCAGGAATTTGGGAGCAGCTTAGTTGGCACTTCTGGCTCAGAGATTCTCATGAGGTTTCAGGCACAACATCAGTCAGGGCCACAGTCAGCTAGAGGCTTGACTGTGACTGGAGAGTCTGCTTCCAAGGTGGCTCACCCACAAGCAGGGACTGGTTGTTCATGAGGCCTCAGTTAACCTCCCACGTGGAACTCTTCACAGAGCTGCTTGAGTATGCTCACAATATGGCAACTGGCTTCCCCAGAGTTACCCAAGAAAAGAAGGCAGAAGCCACAACTCCCTTTATTAGCTAGCCTCGGAAGTCACACACCATCACTCACACAGTATTACACTGATCACACAAGTCAGGCCTGGTTCACATGGCAGGAGCCTACACAAGGGCATCAACAGCACAAGTGAGAACCATTCAGGGCCACTGGTAGACCAGCTCACAAACTAGTAAGTGCTTCATTCAAGATGCAAGCACAGGTCTGTGGAACATCTCATTTCGCTCCCTTGAATGTGGTCAAATAAGCTTGGAAAACAAAGTTACATGCTTTATTGACCTCCTCAGAGACATGTATGATGATTCTCCAAGAGTAGAGTCATGTGACGTTGGGACAAATTTAGAAAGTAGTGTCCAACCTGTGCTGCTGGGAGCTCTGAACAGAAGGTCTGTCTGTAGGCGGAAAGAGAAGGCAGCAATGATCATTTTGTAGAGAAGAGCAGGGAGAAAAAAAAAAAATGGCAAGACATCAAGACATAAAGGTTGAGACTATCCACATAAGGCCAAATTGTGAAGGGGCTGGGTTCTGCACTGCTTGTTTGAGTTTTAACCATGGCTCTAGGGTATGTAGTCAAATTCAGTTGAATGGTAAATGGCTTTATTCAGATACATTAGGGAAAACCATTTTTATTGTTCACTTTACTTTCTGATACCAAAGTAAGTTGATGTCTATAATATGAAGTTAACATAATGCAAGTTGTAATCACATGTATCTATATCTCAATGTGATTCAAGGTAAATATTTTGGACTCTAATGACCTTAGAGTAATGATTCATCACCTGGCTACAAAGTAAAATCACCTGGAAAAGCTTTAAAACCATAGTCATACTTGGGCTCTGCTCCAAATCAACTAAATCAGAAATCTAGGATGTAAGGCTTGGGGACCAATAGTTTTGAAAAGCTCCTCTAATTTGAGGATAGAGTTGAACACTGTTCTGTTTCTCTTGTTCTAGCATTCCCTCTCTCTCTGTCTCTCTGTCTCTGTCTCTCTTTCTCTGTGTCTCTGTGTCTCTCTGTCTCTCTCTCTTTCTCCCCACATCCACCCCCAGGCAAACATCCAACTTCAGAACTATCTTAAAACCACTTTTTTTCCTTCACAGGGCCTAGCATAGCACTGATACAGGCTAGTGCTCAGGTCACATTTGTTGATCTGAGCTGAAGGTATTTCTCAAGGAAACCACTGCTCCTGACATCTCTCTGGTTCAGTCCAACAGAATACACTCCTACTGATAGTTTGAGACCCTGAATGGATGAAGAGCATGATTCTTTTTCTTAACATTTGAGTGCTTCTGGATAAGTTTTTCCATGGTATTGCTTGTTGACTACATGTGCCTTAAGATTTAAGCTGACACTCAGCAAATCTTTCTCATATTTTGAGACAAAAAAAAAAAAAACCTTTTATCAGGTTGAGTTCACCAAGTGCTATTGTGTTAACATATATGAACTTTTACTAATTATATTTGGATAGACTTTATGTATGTTTTTTCAGCATAAACTGCTTAAATTATTGCTAGGTTTTATTTGCAGTCAAACCAAATTTCAGGGCTGTTCACACTCAAAAGGCTACCTATGCATTCTTTGGAGGGTCTTTTGAAAATGTGTTTATTCTAAAGGGACAACATTACGGTCAGGATCTTTACCTTCTTCCATATTTGTAATGAAAGCAATACAAATAAGCACTTTAAAGCTTAGAAAAAGATATTTCAGAAACTATACTTTGAGTCTACTATTTTTTCTCTCATTTTTCAGGGAATTTTCTGTTTATAGTTATGCACAGCATTCAAAATTCCATCTACCCTGTGGGGTTTTACCACTGGTGTTTGTATTTTGAGCCTAAATGGAAAGTACTTTATGAGAAACTAACTATCTGC
>NW_006440137.1:425487-427000 GCF_000325575.1 Pteropus alecto | reverse complement strand
CAAAGAAATATACTGGACTGGAAAAAGATCAGGATGGCATTTTCCTACCAAACTGGCTTGCCTATGCAGCAGATCTGGCCCATTGAGCAGAATAATCTTTAAGAGAATCAGAGAAGCCAACGCAAGTGGAGTACAATTGCTTGGAGGCAGCAAACATGAGCAGAGCACGGATCAGCCTCTCACTGACAAGTATAATTGCAGCCTCCACCACCACCCGTCTCTTTTACCTGCTTCTTGAAACATCGTATTCCTTCACCTGGGAACTAAGCCTTCTCTCCAGGATGAATGACAGAGAGGAAGGATGACCATGGACTGACCTTGGATGGCACCACACTATAGCTTGTGTGGCTGGTATCAGGCCCTTTTAGGAGCAGGACTGAGGGAGCAGAGAAACTAAAGGAGCTGTGGTGAAAGCAAGTCCAAACTGAGACCTGGGGAAAAGGTGGGCTATGGCTTCCAGGGACCACCCTAGGAACGAAACTCTTGACCTGAGTATGCCCAAGGCTATCAGGAGATGAGATCAAAGGTACCACCTCTATGCTTCACTCAGAACTTTAAACACATCAGGGATGGTAAGCACATAACTTGGAGACATGGAATCTCAGCTCTGAATGTGCATCGATTGGCAGAGAAGCGGTGGCTCTCAATCAACTCTTAGGGGGCCTTCTTTCCATCTTGAGGGTCCATGGAGGGAGCTCTGTGGCTGCTGCTGCCCATGGGCACAGTCTGAAGTGACAAGATCTGGAGCCAGCCTTCCTGGATCCAAATCCCTGTGCTTCTGCTTCCCAACCTGTGATTATGTCAGTCAGAGCTCAACTGTTCACCAGTGACCAAGTCTGGCTAAGTTCAGCCCAAAGGAAATGTATTAGATGGGTGTTGGGTCATGGCTAGGAAACCAGGACAAAAGCCAGAATGGCCCCGATATCTATGCCATCTTGTCCCAGAGCTGCTGCTGGAGAGAATCCACTCCCATATCTGCATGCTTTCCTCCACATGCTGTGAGAAAGAGAAAACTGAGACTGAGGGCTACCAAATCCCAAAGCATATTTACTTTAGTGACATTGAATAAGCTACTTTATCTTAGCCTCAGTTTACTGGTTTGTAAAACGGGAATATCGTTAGTACTTAGCACAAGAGGTTGTGCTGGAGAATCAATAAAATAAGGGAGGGCAGATGCTTAGGCCAGTGCTTGGCCCGTAGTTGGTGCTCAATACATCTCAGCTACTGTTCTCTCCCATTCTTGGGTGGCCCAAACCTTTGTTCAGAAGACACACTTTGTCCAGCCAGAGGTGCTGTTTCCCTGCAGGCTCCGAAGGGTCTGCGTTGTTACAGGGCAACCTGGCTCGTTCTGACCACTTCTGGCACATGAACAGAATCTGTAGCCACCACTCCCACTGGATCCCTTCCCAGTAGGGTTAGGGACCCCTGCTCTCAGGAAGCCACTCGTACAATCCCTGTCCTTTCCCTCAGGACACCACAAAGGAGACCACATGTTCCTAGGAAAACTTTCGGT
>NW_006440137.1:421841-425359 GCF_000325575.1 Pteropus alecto | reverse complement strand
AATAGAAAACATGATTTACATCTGCCACTCATAATCTGTCTCTTCACACACATAGGACTGTAAATATCCCCCAGCTTCACCTCTGCTCCACCACCTGTGACTTCTGCTGACTCTAAGCAGAGTGAGCAAATCTCCTTAGCTGTTTCTCAGAGGTACCATTTCTTAACTTCATAATTTAGTTAGCAGCTTGAAAATCATTCATCCAAGGAGTATACAGTTTAACTTGTGCTTTGCCCCAACACATACACACACACACACACACACACACACACACGCATGTCTGCTTACTCCCAGTACTTCGTGTCAAACCATTGCCCTCTCTTTCATAGAAGCTGACTCTCAGAAAGCACCAATCTTCAATGTGTCCTGTAGCTGCCTCGATCAAACTCTCACCACTCCTGCCTGCCTCTTCTCTAATCTCAAGCAACAAATTCCAGTGTCTTGGAGATTATTCTACTTCCTTGCATAAGTGTGTGCACGCATGCACACACTTACGTGCACACACACACATACACACACACACAATGTGAGGCGCCCGCGACCCCCTTCACTCACTGCCTTGTGAAATACGCAGTGCCATATTGCTTGTCTTCAGAGTACTAACATACATAGTTTATTTAAGCAGTTTGTGGATTGAATCAGGATTCATGCAGCGGTTTTTTCGGTAAAAAGAGTCTGTTAGAATTCTGACCACAGCAGCGAAGAGAGTGCTGAATTTTCAGGCTTTCTATAGAAGCAAATCCCATCTACCAAACTCTGACTTCATAAAACTTGTCCCCCAGCCTTTTCCCCTTCTGGACCATTCTTTCATTTTGCAGTGAAAATGAGCTGTCTACACTAAATCCAATAGCATCAACCTCTCATCTCCTTCCCACATACCCATAGCAACACCCCATGCCCTCTCTCCACTCTGGTTTCCCACATTGTCCCAGAATAAAGTTCGACTTTCCTGTCACGACTTACAAAGGCCATTGTTATCTGGCTCGCCCTGAGCCCCTCTCACCTCCAGTTCATCCAACAGCACTCAATTGAGCCCTCCTCTGCTCAGGACTGCTTCTCCAGCCATTCAGGCCTGGGCTCATGTCCCTCCAATGTGCTCGCCTCAATCAAAACACAACTTGAAGCAAGTTCTGTGCCCTTCTTAGCTGTCCCTCCAGCTCAGTGCTGATCTAAACAGGCTCTCAATAATTATGGATTGAATTAATGTCTGTGAATGAAATAAAAGGATAGGGAAGGGCCTCACTGAACTAAAAGATGTCTTGCTTAACCAAAGCCTGGAGGCTGGGTTCCCAGGAATAGCAGGGCAAGCCCATTTGAGAATTAGTTATTTACAGGACATGGAGATTATGAGGAAGGAAGCCAGTAACAAGTGAAATGAATTTGTTATACTGAGAAAATAATGCAAATTGGAATCAATTTAATCAATTCATTCATCCATTCAGCAAGCATTGACAGAGGGGCCACAGTGTGACTACCACCACACTAGGTCCTAGGGATAAAAGAAAATAAGAAACGGTCTTTGCCCTTGAGGAACTCAGAATTTAGTAGGAGTAGACACATGTTTACAAAAGTTAATAATAACAATAAAAATAAATAACACTAACGACAATAACGACTACCTGTGTTGAGCATCCCTGACATTCTGAATCCTGTTCTAGGCATTTTACAGATATTTGGTCTCATTTTCATCTTCCCAGCACATCACTGAGCTGCGCAGGTGGAGAAAAAGAAAAGGCCTTCAAGTGGGGGCTGCAGTGAGAGCCAAGACTGGGTGCTGGGCAAGGCTGGGTACCTCTCAGCTTCAGTTGCACCCCCCTCAGGCAGCCTTGTGTCGGCCAGTGTGGCCTTCATGCAGCTGGACCTGGAGCCTAAGCCAATCAATCTTGCAGTGCAGGCAGTCGCACTGGGGCCTCTGCAGAGCCCATAATTAATCTGGCTGGAAACAGAACTTATTTTTACACCTCTTCACATCACTCCCCATAGACCAGGCTTGAGCACAAAGTGAGAAAACATGAGTTGATCACAGCTGTGAAACCATGGTAATTAGTACAAAGTACTAAAACCCTCATTTCTGTGGCTGGAACCCCTGGCTTCCTGACCACAAGTGATTAATAACACAAATACCTATGCCCCAGTCTTCCACCTTAGTGTCCGGGCCCTGCAGCAGATCCCTGCTTTCCTCCTGCCTAGTGATCTGTCAGCTCAAGCACTATAATGGCCTTTGGAGTCAGTAAATGGAAGGGCTCTGCTAAAAGCTTTTGCAGCCACAACCAGAGGCCAAATGATCATCAATGGAGTGAAGTACAGTATCTTAAGGCTCACAGCATGGTCCCTGAGACCATAGACTTGAAGTCAGGTCAATTGGGTTCAAATCCCAGCACCTACTTACTGTGTAACCCGGGGCAAGTGATTCATCTCCCTGAGCTTCTGTTTTCTCATCTATGACATGGAAATAACAATACTATGGAACTGTTTCTCAAACTCTCTGAAGTAAAGGACCAGCTTTCAGTTTTTGCTTTTTGTTTTTATCTTTCAAACTTAGTTAGACTGATATTTTTATAAAATACAATAAAAATAAAATGTTTGAACAATGATCTCATACTTACAAGTTGCACCAATGTCGAATTGCTATAAAAATGTTTAAGTACTTATCGTCAATTTCTATACTTATTGTCATGGACAGATCATGGATCGGCCCTGATCTATAGATTACGCTCTGAGAATCTCAGTGTCTAGCTCAGAGCAAAAGTGAGCAAGTCTTAGCTGCTACGATTATGAGCCCCCTATACACACCAAGTTTCAGATTCACCATCGCACACACAGTGTTGGTCAACTCCAGAGATACTTCTGGACTTTGTAAAGTTTCATCAAGCAAATACACTGGGAGAGAGAAAAATAGTCTTCTAAGTAATATTTTTATTTGTTTATTCATTTACTCTTCATTGGCAGGGTTCATACTAAACATAATTATTGAAATTTATTGGCATTTCTGTTTAGAATTGTTTAAGTTCTACATTTGTAGTGGTCATCTTAAGAGACTCATTTCCTTTCCTGAGGTCCCCTGCATAACAAGGCTGAGTCAGCTCTACGTGGGTTTCTATGGGCCTGTTATGTTGGCCTGATTCTCTCCAGGGATTAAAGCCCCCTGAGGGTTACAGAAATAAACCAGACAGCCTCTATATACGGGCCCTTGGTTTGTTTACTTTCTCAAAGCAGGCTGGGATCCATTAGTGCAAAACCCTGATGGCATCAAACTCAAATTTTTACACATCCTATTGTCTTAAACTTAGCCCAATTAAGCAAATTATGAGCCGTTTAGAGTCAGCCTGCTTTGCATACCTCATGAAACTGCCTATCTACTAGCCATGGATCCTGAGGCAATAAAGAGCCCCAGCCACTGCAGCAATTCTGCGTTCTCTGACCCAGAGACGCCTGGCCTTACTGCTGAGTGACATCACCTAGACACATAAGCCCCCTCTTTGACCTCATCTTCCTAGGAATTTCCTTGCCCTCTTTCC
>NW_006440137.1:408193-421606 GCF_000325575.1 Pteropus alecto | reverse complement strand
CTCCTGAGTGGTGACCCCTGTGCTGTAGCTCCTAGATAGTATCATACTGGGAGGGACTTTCCCCCCATGCAAACCTGTTAAAACAGAACCCAAATAAAGCTTGTGTGTGCTGCTGCCATCTCATGGACATTCCTTTTTCCTTGATGAGCTCCTAAATTCCTCAAACCCCACTCACGGAGGGGACTGTCAGGTTTTTTGTTCTTTGAACTTTGACATACAGTGCCCAAGGTAGTGGTATGTAAGGCTGGCCCTGTGCACAGCTGTGGCAGAAGGAAAAATCTGTTGGTTGCACCTTCCTATTGCAAAAGGCTAGAATATGAAGTCAGCAAATCTGCCTTCAAGTTCTTACTCTATCTTACCAGCTATGTCACCATGAGCAGGCTGTGTCCTTTCTGTGCTTTGGCTTCCTTGGAGAAAGGAGGGTTGTAACATCTACCTCACAGATTGTCATGAGAATTAAATGAATTAATGCATATGATGTGTATAACACAGTGGTGGATAAATAGCAAAGATTCAATAAATGGTCACCATCATCAATATTATAATTGTAATTTCTCCTTCTGTAGGCAATGCCTCAACCTCCAGACCTAGCCAGCTCTTCACACTGCCTCCATCCCTAATATACTTCTTCATTTATTTATTCACTCTTTCAACAAACGACTAAGCACATATATGTACCTGGCTGTGCTCTCTGCTAGGGACACAAAGATAAATTTGATTTGGTCAAATGAGAAGCTCACTACTGGTCAAGGAGACAGAGGCCAGCAAACCATGCCAGTGGGGTCTGAGTTGGACAGCACAGAGGAGGTCACTCAGAGAGAAGAGTGACAGCCACTGTTGGGGATAGAGGAATGAGAAGTAGGGAAAAGTAGAGTTGGACCATTCCTGGCCTAGCAACCATCTCAGGCAAAAACACAGAGGTGGGAGCAGATAGTAATTTGATCACCTGCACCATTACTTAAGGGCTGGGGAGAAAAGGGAACCAGTTCAGTTGAGGGAGGGAGGGCATGACAAAGTATCGTATGTCTTTTCCAGGAGTGTCCACTTTATCCTACAGGGCAGAGAGCCATTGATCAATTTTAGGAAGGGAAGAACTTAGAGGTGTATGTGTCGGTTCATGCTGCCATCGTACCCGATAATTGCCTCACAGCTGCTCGTTTGTTTGATTGATACCTATAATTATCTTGCTAAACAGAAAATGGGTTTGGGTCAGCTCTGATAACTCCCTTGCCAATCATTTCTTTTGGCCTTAATTAAGCAGAGAAGCAGGGTGATGAGGGGAGGCTGTACGAGCAGGGTTTTAAAGCTTGTGCTTTAGAGTTAGACTTCTTACCAGATAAATGTCCTTATCAAGTTGTACTCATTAAATGCTAGATTTTTTCTTTTAAATATATTACTACATTGGGTTTATAAATTGGGACGGTCCCTTATTTGTCAAAATGGAGATTATGATATATCATAACCTCAATTAAAAGTTTATATATACCTCAGATAAAATAATTTTTGCAATGCCTGACACATAGTAAGTGTTCATTCAATATTAAATACATCTTATTTAAAAATAAATGCACATTATTACTAATAAACAAATTCAGCAAAGTTGCAGTATAAAAAAACAAACAAAAGTCATTTACTATATACTAGTAAAGGGCAATGTGAAAGAAAATTAAGAAAACAATTCCATTTACAATAGCATTAAAAAGAAGAAAATACTTAGGAATTCATTTAACCAAGGAGGTAAAAAAAACCTGAACACTGAAAACTGCAAAACCTTGCTGAAAGAAACTAAAGACATAAATAAATAAGACATCTCGTCCAGTATTCATGGACTGGAAAGCTTAATATTGTTAAGAGTTAACACTATCCAAAGAGACCTACAATTCAATGCAATCCCTATCAAAATCACAAAGATTTTTTTGACATTTGTTTTGCTTTTGCAGAAAACTACATCCTAAAATTTATATGGAATCTCATGACCTCAAAGAGTCAAAATAATCTTGAAAGAGAAGAACAAGGTTGAAGGACTCACATTTCCTGGTTTCAAATGTTACTACAAACCTGCAGTAGTCAAAACAGTATGGCACTGGCATAAAGACAGACATATAGACCATTGAAGTAGACTTGAGAGGCCGGAGGCCACATATATAGTCAAACGATTTTTGACAGGAGTCCCAAGATTATTAAATGAAGAAAATACACTCTTTTCAACAAATGATACTGGAAATATTGGATATCCACATGCAAAAGAATAATGTTGGATCTTTACCTAACATCATATACAAAAATTAATTCAAACTGGATAAAAAACCTAAAAGTAAGAGCATTAAAATTATGAAACTCTTAGAAGAAAATGTAGAGAAAAAGATTTATGACATTGGATTTGGCAATGGTTTCTTAGATGTGACATCAAAGGCACAGGTAGTAAAAGAAAAAAAAAGCAGACAAACTGGACTATATCAAAATTAAAAATTTTATGCATCAAAGGACACTATCAACACAATGAAAAGGCAATCTACAGATTGTGAGAAAATATTTGCTAATTATATATCTGATAAAAGATTAATATTCATAATATATAAAGAACTCCTACATTCTGCATGGTAGGTATTTTTTCCATTATCTACTTTTAATCTAACTGTGTCTTTATGTTTAAAGTATACCATTTATGAATGACATATAGCCGTCTTGTTTTTTTAAAAAAAAATCCTGATAATCTCTGTCTTTTAATGAGAGTGTTTAATCCTTTCATAATTTTAGTGGGTCGAATAGTGTTCCTACAAAATTCATGTCCACCCAGAACCTCAGAATGAACATTAAGAATTGCTAGTAACCACTGGAAGCTAGGAGAGAGGCCTGGAACAGATTCTTTCTTTCTCAGAGTCCCCAGAAGGAACCAATGCTTTCCAGCACCTTGATTCTGCACTTCTGGCCAACTGGACTGTAAGAAAATAAATTTCTATTGTTTTTAGCCACATAAATTTTGGTAATTTGTTATGCTAGTGCTAGGAAACTAATACATTTATTGAAATCATTGTTACAGCGGAGTTTGTGTCTACAATTTTACTTTTTGCTTCTATATTTCTTATTTGTTCTTTATTTCTGTTTTCTCTTTTCCTGACATTTTTAGTTTTAATTAGTATAGTCATTTTTAGTATTCCATTTTTTTCCTCTGTTGGTTTTTTTTTTTTTTTTAATCTATGTGCCTTTGTTGTATATATTTAAACAGTTGCTCTAGGGATTAAAATGTGGCTTCTTAATTTATCACAGTCTATCCAGAATTATTATATCACTTCATATATAATAACAATCTTACAACAATATTATTTCAGCAACTCCCCTCTTCTCTTTTGTGCCACCAGTTTCTGCATTTTCCTCTCCCCAAGCCTCCCATTTTCTCTCCCCATTCTTTTTTTTCCACCTTTCCAGTGCAGATGATCTAATGGTAAAGCCAGGTTTTAGGCTCATCTTACAGACTTGAGCATATCAAATAATGTTGGATGTTTCTATGAAGTAACTTAGAATTTACTGAAGAATTAATCTGGGGGAAGAAAAAAAATGGCATAGATGATAGAGGCTCTGTTCATCCCTCTGGCAACCAAATCAAATTTGTGACAGAAACAAGGAGCAGCAGCAAGGAAAAATCGCCTGAGATCTAGAGGAACAAGCCATACAACTAGGGAGAAATCCAAGAAATCACCCTGCAACGGCAGAAAGGAGGGGCAAGGACGCGGGGCTGCCTGGTCCCAAGCAGCTGAGTGAGACGGAGGCTGTGGCAGTGGCAGCGGCAGAAGGCTCTTAAAGGGGCTGCGACCGCTAGTGGTTTTTTGCGGTGACAGACCTGCTCACTCTGAGCACCAGTGCCAATTTGGCTGTGCGCAGGGGGAACCAGGGACTTACAGGGAGACATTGTCGGAGTGAGGGCGGAGGTGAGACTCGCTCTGTACAGAAGTGCCGGGCAGTATCCATTGTTCCCTGTTGAGCCCTTCCCACTCCCAGTGCATGGACACAGCACCACCATAGCCCAGATGTCATCAAAATGGATAACAGAGGTCGCTCTGCCCAGAGGATTTCCTGAAACCCTGCCTCCCCCAACTTGTGGCTCCACCCAAGCCACATCCTGGTGTAGCCTCGGCGAGTCAGGTGCTCCTTGCTGAGCAGCACCTAGACTCACACTGGAGGCAGCTGGCCCCAGTTTCTGGTGTGGCCTTTTGAGACAACTATAAGCTTGCTTAATCTTATCAGGTGGCCCCAGAGGGGTAGAGGCTTGGGCTAAGGTTCGCCTGCAGCTGAACCCCTCTCTGGACTGTGCCACTGACACCTACTTCACAAATCCACACTAATAAGACCGGGAGACTTAGAAGCTTTGCTTAGTACATAGAAATAGACATGGAAAGGCAGCTAAAATGGGAAGACAAAGAAGCAGAAACCATATGCAAGAACAGAATAGAGATCCAGATATAATGGAGTCTAGTAATCTAACAGATGCAGAGTTCAAAACATTGATGCTCAATGAACTTTTGGGAAGTGTAGAGAACTTCAACAAAGAGATAAAAAACATAAAACTGGAAATAGAAATTATAAAAGGGAACCAGTCTGAAATGAAGAACATATTATCTGAAATGAGCAGTATATTAAATAGAATAAACAAAGAAATAAACAAAGTGAATAAAGAAGAGGATCAAATGCCCTATCTAAAGAACAGGAAAGCCAATCAGAACACTCAATCAGAATGGCAAGAAAAAAAGATGCTAAGGCTATAAAAATAATTTAAGAAGGATATGGAACACTATTAAGGCTCCAAATATTCATCCGATCAGCGTAACTGAAAAAAAAAAAAGATGTTGAACAGCTTTTTGAAAAAATAATGATGGAAAACTTCACCTGGTGAAGGAAATGGACATAAAATCCCGGGAAGCTCAGAGAATTCCAAAAATCAGGGATCCAAAGAGGCCCACACCAAGACACATCATCATTAAAATGCCAAAGTTAAATACAAAGAAAGAATATTAAAAGCAACAAGAGAAAAACAGATAGTTTACTTATAAGAGAAAACCCGTACGACTGGCAGCTGATTTCTCAAAAGAAACTATGCATGGCAGAAGGGCTTGGCAAAAAATATTCGACAGGATGAAGACCCAGGATCTACAACCAAGAATAATTTATCCAGCAAAGCTATCATTTAGAATTGAAGGACAGATAAAGAGTTTCCCAGACAAAAATAAGCTAAAGGAATTTACTACCACTAAGCCAGTATTACAGGAAATGATGCAGGAACTTCTTTAAGGAAAAAAAAAAAAAAAAACAGAAAAACAGGAATAATCAAAAACAGGAATAAAGAATGGTAACAACTACATTCCTATCAATAAGTACCTCAAATGGAAAAGAATTAAGTGCTCCAACCAAAAGATAGAGTGGCAGAAAGGATAAGAAAACAAGACCCCTACTATGAAAAGGGAGGGGATGGAAAAAGATGCTGCTTTGATGGACCTAGAAGGTATTTAAGTCAGACAGAGAAAGATAAACACTATATGATTTCACTTATATGTGGAATCTAAGAAGTAAAAAGAACTAATCAAAAACAGACTCACAAATATAGTGGACAATTTGGTGTCAGACTGAGGGGAGGGGATTAGGGGGCTCAAAGAATGGGGTGAAGGGCTAAAGAAATACAAATTAGGAGCTGATGGATGGTCACGAGGAATGGGAAGCACAGCATAGGGAAATGAAATTAGCATTAATACGTTGGCTAGGTGGAGGGGTAGGGGAGGAAGGGTGCATTTGGGGGGGATCGTTTTATGAACGTACTGTATACTTGAAACTAAATAAAAAATAGTAATAAATAAATAAGTAAATAATATTTATTAAAAATAAATAATAAATAAAAAATAGTAATAAAGAATATATATAATCCTAAAAAGAAAAGAATTAATCTGTTTAGAGAAAAGTATGCTCATGGCGGCATCACCAGAACTCAAATTGATAGAACTTGGAAGTACTAGATGAAAGAGTCATACCTGGAGCACAAGGACAGAAAAGAGTGTAAGTGTAGCCACTGAGGGGTAAGTGCTGAGAGCTGGAGCTGGAGGCCGACTAGGCCTGATGTCACAGAGCCCCGTGGGCCTCCCCCATAAGAAGCTTGGATTTTATTATCATTGAGATTCTTAAACCCACTAATGGAAATTAAGAGATATGATATGATTACTGTTCAAAAAGATCACTCTGACTGAGCTGTGAGGAGTCTGGCTTGTAGCACAGTAAAAATGGAAGCAGAGAGGCCAGTTAAGAGGCTGTTGCCCTCATCCAGGAAGAGCTGATGGGAAAGACTGATTTCTATGAACTTCCCTGAAAGTAAATTGTTTTAAAACTCCATTTCTCTGAATCGGTATGTGTTTTTAATAAGGGAGCAGTCTCAGACCATGAGATGAAAGAAATGGCCTGTTTGCACCACAGCTGCAGAGCCAGCTGTCAGATGTAATAAATTGCATTTACCTGTACAGCCAAAGGGAAATGACTGGATGGAAGCAGCGATTAGCTACTTAGAAAGGTTTATTCTCTCCACCTTGTGATCCCTCCAGTCGACTTGGGCATGGTTAAAGTGGATGAGAGTAAATATTATGCCTTCTATTGGTTGCCTTGGCAATAGCTCCTTTCAGCTTTTCTAAAGTTGAGTGACTCCCGTTTCAAGTTGGAAAAGCAATCCTTAAAGTGTTTGGCTAAGATGCAAGCTGTTACCAAAGCACAGGGAAAGCTTTAATGATTGTTTGAAGGAAAAACCTGCCTCTTTGAAGATTTGCTGACCTCTTTTTCGAACGTCGAAAAAAGTAGCCCCAGGCATTTTCACTTCAGGAATACTTTTCAAGGGGGCCTCACTCCCAGGTAGAAGCTGAAGGGCAGAGGGAAGTGTGGAGTGAATGAGTCAGCCTGCCCACTCTGATTAGGGGAAGTAGTAATCTATCTGACAGAAACTGTCCTGCCATTCTCCACTTCCAGACTCTGCTCCCACAGTATACCTATCAACAGAAGCGATCTGTCAGTCTGGATGATCCCCCACCTTATCCCATAGCAGAGGCATGGGCAATATGCTTCATACCTACTATCAGGAGCGGCCAGAGCTGGTTCCTTGTTGCTTGTAAACATAGGATGTGGTAAAACAGACCAGCACCAGGTACAAATAATTGAGAACCTAGTATTATGCAACACTTATTGTGGAATATGTTGAGATCAAGTGGTTAACAAAATTATGCCTGCTTTCCTAGAGCTTACTTTCCACTGGAGGACCTGTAAAGAGACAGTGACCCAGAAACAAATGATCTTGCACCAGCTCCTATTCTTCATATCACTCCTCCCTGCAGATGGAGTCACCATATCATGCTCTTCTCTGACTCAGTTGGAGCGGGGTGGAGGTTTCACCTGACTTTCACATGCCCAAACACTGATGGACCATTGCCTTGAGCAAACTGCCCACAACCAGAAAGCCACGATCGACCTGATTTTCAGCCTCTCCCTTTACTGTGTCTCCCTGCTGAATTTATTCTCCAGAGGGCCAACAGTAGGCCAGCTTCCCTCCCAGTTTTCCAAGCCCTTTGGCCCACCTGGTTGCCATGGGAACTAGTCCAGTGTGTCCACATCCATCCCATCATTACTGTTTCTCTCTGGTTGGGATGAAGTTCAGGCCTCAGCATGCTTCCTACTTGAGCCTACATTAAAATAGTTCTGGCTCTTCAATGTGGTTGATTCACACTAGGCCATCTATTTCTTTTCCCTTTCCCCTGGTTGTCAAAAAAAATTAATTTGACTAGGATTTTCTTTCTCAACAATATTTTCTCTCTAAATAAATCTAACCATCATTTCCCAGGCAGTGGATTTCAAATCTAACTGCACATTAGAATCACCTGAGAAATATAAAAACACTGAAGCTTTTATCCTACCTCAGACTTGTTAATTCAGAATCAGCCTTACTGAAAGCTCCCCAGGAAATCTAATGTGCAGCAAAGCTTGAGAACCACTTCCCAAGGAGACTGTGTCACAGTTGAGATAAGTGAGGATGAGGACTGGCAGGATACTGGGCCAAGGACAATCCCTGGATTACCAATGTAGATAAGGACAATCAACGGGCCAAAAATTAGCAGCAAAATCGACTAGAGCCTGGTTTTCCTGACAGGAAACATACGCAGCTTTGCTCTGCTACTCATTTCTTTTGGTAAAGATTTGCAGAAATCCAAGTCTGAGAAATAATTGAGTTCTATACTTGCAAATCCTAGCAGAAAAGAGAGCTGGGCCAGTGTCCGCATGGACCAGGAGCTCTAGAAGGTGCATACAGATGCAGAGAAGAGGGAAAGAAAAATCTCTCCATCCCTCCCCATGTTCCCCAAACTCCACCAGCCTGGAGAGCAGTGGGTTCCCGGATGTTACAGTGGTTTCACTTTAAATCTGAACTTTAGAGGTGTATGACCTCAGTGGTCATGTGGCCCAATCATTCTCAAAACTAGCTGCACATTAAATAATTTTAAAAACCAGAAAAGAGAGAAACATCTCCAATTTCCACCCCCAGACCAACTGAAATAAAAACTATAGAATGAAGCCCAAGCAACTGTGCTTTTAAAAAGTGCTCAGGTGATTCTACTGTGAGAACCCCTTCTCATCCAACCCTCTCAACTAGATGAGAAAACCACAGCCCAGTGGATGAAACAATGAAAGGCATTCAACCAGATATATGAGCCATTGTGGAAGAAATCAAATCAGATCCAAATCATGCACGATACACCAAAATGAATTCCAGAAACTTAAATGTAAAAAACTCACTCCTTATAAAATATAGAAAAACAATGTGAATATTTATCTGTTAAAAAATTATAAAGAAATGCTCAACTGCTTTAATTAGAAAAAGAAATGTGACTTCAAGCCACATTGAAATGTTTCTTTCCATATAATACATAAATAGGATTTTTAAATGATGACCGTTAAATGGTGTGGGTAAGACAGATAATCTCACACTATATTTCCCTTCTTTTGTGAATTGTCAGTTCATGTCTTCTCATACACTGTTGGGGGGGAATATTCATTGTTAAGCCCTTTGAGAGAAATTTGAAAATGGCTATCAAAAACTTTGAAAATATTTTAACAAGAGAATGTTCTATTAGTCAGGCTTCTCCACAGAAATGCAATTGATAAAATGCGTATCTATATCTATATCTAGATAGATATAGATAGAAGTAAAGATTTATTTTAATGAATTGGTTAATGCAATTATGAAGACTGGTAAGTCTAAAATCTATAGGGTGGGCCTGCAGTCTGGGGACCTAGAGAAGAGCCAATGCTATAGTTTAAGTTCAAAGGTCATCAGTCTGGAGATCCAGGAAAGAGCCAGGGGTTGCAGCTCAAGTCCAAAGCCATCTGCAGCAGCAATTATGTAATGAACATAAAGTACCTGGTACCTAGCAAGTGCTTAATAAATCAGAGCTATTTTTATTATCTTCATTCATAGATTCCTTTTTTGGTATTCTGCACTAAGGAAATAACCTAAAATATTAAAAATGTGTTTATTACTATACTATTCGTAATTCCTTCTTGCTTGGGGGAAGTCAGTCATTTTTTCTATTTAAGCTTTCAACTGATTGGATGAGGCCCTCCACATTATGAAGGGCAATCTGCTTTAATCAAAGTCCACCAGTTTAAATGTAAATCTTACACAAAAACACCCTCACAGAAACATCTAGAATAATGTTTGTCCAAATATCTGGGCACCGTGGTCCAGCCAAGTTCACACATAAAATTAAGCATCAGAAATGTATTTTAGAATTAGACCAATCAGCATTTGAATCCTAATTTTGCCAGGTAATTGCTGTGTGACTCTCTGAGCCTTTCTTTATCTATCAAATTCAAATAATAATAAAAAATCTTGCAGAATTATAAGAATTAAATTATGTAATGAATAGAAAGTACCTGGCACATAGTAAGTGCTTAATAAATGATAGCCATTTTTAGTGTCTTCACTCATAGATTCCTCTTTCGATGTTCTATACTAAGGAAATAACCTGAAATATGAAAAAAGTGTTTATTGATGTACAACTCATAATACTGAAAAACAGGAAATAATCTAAATGTTCAACCATAGAAGAATGGCTAAGGAAACTATAGTAGGAGAAAATATTAAGCAACCATTAAAACCGATGATTGGAAAATATTCTCATCACTATAGGAAAATACTCATGTTAAATAAAGCAATGAAAGCAGGAAACAAAAGTCATATATAATGTATGTACTCAACTATGTGAAAAAGAACAATAAAATATTATTAAAAGAAAATACTCCAAAATATTGTTTTACTGTTTCTTTTTCTGTATCTTCCAATTCAACAATGAGCTTTCATGTTTTAATAATTAAACAAAATTAAAATAATTTTGTTTAAAAACATGCAGCTTCATATTTCCCTCAGTGATACTTCTCTTCAGCATAGTGGCAGAATGGTGACCAGGAACACCCTCTCCCCAGCCGGGACCTTCTCACTCCAGCTGGGCCTGAGCTGCTCATGGGCAAACACAGTAGATGCATCCCAACCTGGCTACCAGACTTCTTCAGATAGTTTACAGCCAGGTCACCTCATAGAAATGCTCCAAATAATTTTTCATCAGTTGGTTCTCTCATGGAGTCAGGCCACCTACCCTGCAGCCTATATAATGGTAGCTCTATATTCTTGATTTCTTGAGCAAAAGTGAGCACCCATGGACATTAGGGCTATCTCCAAGTTTCTAGCTTGGAGGTTCAGTTAACAGACAGAAGTTAGATATGCTGAGTCCCTGGCAGAACATGCATCTACAGGGCCCATGCGCTGTATCCACAGTACTTAGTTTGACTAAGAGAGACATCCAGCTAAAATTACCAATCCCTCCAGGTGACAAAGGATTGACTGACCAGAGATCCAGCATCCAAGAACTGAAATAACTCCTTACATTGCCTCATCTCGTGAACTGCATGTGATTAGCAAAACAATTTACTCACTCCGGAAATCACAGAGTAAGAGAAGATCAAGGAAGGAGAAAAAGAAGAAGGTTGCCTTTTCCCTGCAATGAAATATGCATAACTCAAGCATAAATGAGGATCAAAATTTTGTCAGTGTGGCAAAAAATGCTTGAGATGTAAGATCAGGAAATGATTTGTGCAGCTTATTAATAATTTAATCCTGTTGCAGAAATGTTGCAAAAATCAGACCGGCAGGAAACCAAGCAGCAATCGGAGAGTTGGAGAACTAAGGTTTATTACGCCGGTGGTCCCAGAAGAGCTAGTGCTCTAAAGATCTGGGCTCCGAGCTTAGTGGCAGCTTTGCTTT
Organism: Pteropus alecto; assembly: GCF_000325575.1. Taxonomy (NCBI): domain Eukaryota; kingdom Metazoa; phylum Chordata; class Mammalia; order Chiroptera; family Pteropodidae; genus Pteropus; species Pteropus alecto. The sequence continues at coordinate 410,280 of NW_006440137.1, read as the reverse complement.
TATAGAGCTTAGTTGGCATGGGCCTATTGGTTAATTTGTCCATAGGTGGTTACAGAGCATGAGAGTTGCTATGGGTTACAGGCAGTTACATTTGTCATTTAAACAGAACAAGCGAAAGGGAGGATGAGTCTTTAGTTAATTTCGAGGTCACCCTGCCCTGCGGTCTATGCGGTAAGCATATCTACAGAAGCAGAACAAAGAGCTGATTATAAGGTTAGCCTTTTGAGTGAAAATTCTTCTTCAATCCTGGTCTCTAGAATTATCATCATGAGTGAGCAATACCCTTGCCCACAGGCACAGGCCTAGAGCCAAAGAGATATGTGGGAATGGACAGCATGGCATAACTATGCCTCTGCCTTAGGAGTTTTCACATAAGAGGGCACCAGAGTTCTTTCTCTGCTAGCAGACAGTGGCAACAGAGGCATGTTGCAGCCATGGCCAAGATTAAGGCTCGAGACCTTGGTAGCAAGAAGGAGGAGCTGCTGAAACAGCTGGATGACCTAAAGGTAGAGCTGTCCCAGCTGCGTGTCACCAAAGTGACAGGTGATGCGGCTTCCAAGCTCTCCAAGATCCAAGTTGTTCGCAAATCCATCACCTGTGTTCTCACCATCATTAACCAAACGCAGAAAGAGAACCTCTGGAAATTCTATAAGGGCAAGAAGTACAAGCCCCTGGATCTGCAGCCCATGGAAACACGTGCCATGCACCGCAGGCTCAACAGCATGAAGAGAATCTGAAGACCAAGAAGCAGCAGCGAAAGGAGTGGCTATACCCACTGTGGAAATATGTGGTCAAGGCCTGAGCACTGTGGAATCAATAAAGCACAAAGTGGCTGGAAAAAAAAAAAAAAAAGATGGCACCAGAGTGATTGTCAGCAATTGGCTTGTTGGACATGCCCACATGAGAGTGGGGAATGGCAGTGAATGCTTCTCACTCCAGGTGCAAAAGGAAAGCAAACATTTCCCGGGCATTTCCCATCTTCCCTACAGTGTCTTCTTCAACTTTCGTATATCTCTTTGTTTATCTTCTCCCCTCCCTTTCCAGCATATTCTTCCCCCCTGGATTGCACTGTGCTGTTTCCTGCTAAGGGCTCAGCTAGATAAGAGGTTAACTAATAAAAATATGTAGTGTGTACAGAGCCCTTGCAGTGATAGTCACTGTAACTAAAGGATTCTTTAGAGAAAAAAAAAAATCAAAAAAACTTTTCTCCATTTTGAAAGATTATACTGTTAACATTTCTGTCTAATCCATTTCATTTTTTACTCTGTGTATAACTTTCGAATATAGCTGAGATGACATTGAATGAATGATTATGAAACCTGCTCTACTTTCATTTAACAAGAATTTTCCCCCAAATTACTAGAGACCCACAGGAAGAATCATTTTTTAAGATACATATAGTATTCCACTGAGAAGATGGACCCCAATTTACTTAACTCCTTCTTTATTGCCATACAATAGTCCCCCCCTTATCCATGGTTTTAGTTACCAGTGGTCAACCATGGTCCGAAAATATTACATGAAAAATTTCAGGAATAAACAATTCCTAAGTTTGCAGTTTCCCATCGTTCTAAGTAGCATGATGAAATCTCGTGAGTTCTGCTCCTTCCCACCCAGGAGGTGAATCACCCCTTTGTCCAATATGTCCACGCTGTAGACGCTTCCCACCCATTAGTCACGTAGTAGCCATCTTGGTTATCAGGTGGACCATTGTCCTATAGCAGTGCTTGTATTCAAGTCACCCTTATTTTTACTTAATGATGCCCCCAAAGCACAAGAATAGTGATGCTGGCAGTTCGTATATGCCAAAGAGAAATCATAAAATGCTTCAGGTGAAAAGGTGAGTACAATACGATAAGGTATTCTGAGAGAAGCCGTGTAGTTGTGGCCAAGTGGTTAAGGCAATGGACTCGATATTTGGAGAGAGACAGAGAGACCACATTCACATAACTTTTATCACAGGATATGTAATAAATATTCTATTTTCTTATTTGTTATTGTTGTTAATCTCTTACTGTGCATAATTTATAAATGAAACTTTATCATAAATGAGAATATAAAGGAAAAAAACAGTATATATAGAGTTC
>NW_006440137.1:384080-407608 GCF_000325575.1 Pteropus alecto | reverse complement strand
TTAGTGGGCATGGGCCTATTGGTTAATTTGTCCATAGGTGGTTACAGAGCATGAGAGTTGCTATGGGTTACAGGCAGTTACATTTGTCATTTAAACAGAACAAGCGAAAGGGAGGATGAGTCTTTAGTTAATTTCGAGGTCACCCTGCCCTGCGGTCTATGCGGTAAGCATATCTACAGAAGCAGAACAAAGAGCTGATTATAAGGTTAGCCTTTTGAGTGAAAATTCTTCTTCAATCCTGGTCTCTAGAATTATCATCATGAGTGAGCAATACCCTTGCCCACAGGCACAGGCCTAGAGCCAAAGAGATATGTGGGAATGGACAGCATGGCATAACTATGCCTCTGCCTTAGGAGTTTTCACATAAGAGGGCACCAGAGTTCTTTCTCTGCTAGCAGACAGTGGCAACAGAGGCATGTTGCAGCCATGGCCAAGATTAAGGCTCGAGACCTTGGTAGCAAGAAGGAGGAGCTGCTGAAACAGCTGGATGACCTAAAGGTAGAGCTGTCCCAGCTGCGTGTCACCAAAGTGACAGGTGATGCGGCTTCCAAGCTCTCCAAGATCCAAGTTGTTCGCAAATCCATCACCTGTGTTCTCACCATCATTAACCAAACGCAGAAAGAGAACCTCTGGAAATTCTATAAGGGCAAGAAGTACAAGCCCCTGGATCTGCAGCCCATGGAAACACGTGCCATGCACCGCAGGCTCAACAGCATGAAGAGAATCTGAAGACCAAGAAGCAGCAGCGAAAGGAGTGGCTATACCCACTGTGGAAATATGTGGTCAAGGCCTGAGCACTGTGGAATCAATAAAGCACAAAGTGGCTGGAAAAAAAAAAAAAAAAAAGATGGCACCAGAGTGATTGTCAGCAATTGGCTTGTTGGACATGCCCACATGAGAGTGGGGAATGGCAGTGAATGCTTCTCACTCCAGGTGCAAAAGGAAAGCAAACATTTCCCGGGCATTTCCCATCTTCCCTACAGTGTCTTCTTCAACTTTCATATATCTCTTTGTTTATCTTCTCCCCTCCCTTTCCAGCATATTCTTCCCCCCTGGATTGCACTGTGCTGTTTCCTGCTAAGGGCTCAGCTAGATAAGAGGGTAAATAATAAAACTATGTAGTGTGTACAGAGCCCTTGCAGTGATAGTCACTGTAACTAAAGGATTCTTTAGAGAAAAAAAAAAATCAAAAAAACTTTTCTCCATTTTGAAAGATTATACTGTTAACATTTCTGTCTAATCCATTTCATTTTTTACTCTGTGTATAACTTTCGAATATAGCTGAGATGACATTGAATGAATGATTATGAAACCTGCTCTACTTTCATTTAACAAGAATTTTCCCCCAAATTACTAGAGACCCACAGGAAGAATCATTTTTTAAGATACATATAGTATTCCACTGAGAAGATGGACCCCAATTTACTTAACTCCTTCTTTATTGCCATACAATAGTCCCCCCCTTATCCATGGTTTTAGTTACCAGTGGTCAACCATGGTCCGAAAATATTACATAAAAAATTTCAGGAATAAACAATTCCTAAGTTTGCAGTTTCCCATCGTTCTAAGTAGCATGATGAAATCTCGTGAGTTCTGCTCCTTCCCACCCAGGAGGTGAATCACCCCTTTGTCCAATATGTCCACGCTGTAGACGCTTCCCACCCATTAGTCACGTAGTAGCCATCTTGGTTATCAGGTGGACCATTGTCCTATAGCAGTGCTTGTATTCAAGTCACCCTTATTTTTACTTAATGATGCCCCCAAAGCACAAGAATAGTGATGCTGGCAGTTCGTATATGCCAAAGAGAAATCATAAAATGCTTCAGGTGAAAAGGTGAGTACAATACGATAAGGTATTCTGAGAGAAGCCGTGTAGTTGTGGCCAAGTGGTTAAGGCAATGGACTCGATATTTGGAGAGAGACAGAGAGACCACATTCACATAACTTTTATCACAGGATATGTAATAAATATTCTATTTTCTTATTTGTTATTGTTGTTAATCTCTTACTGTGCATAATTTATAAATGAAACTTTATCATAAATGAGAATATAAAGGAAAAAAACAGTATATATAGAGTTCTGTATTATCTGTGATTTTGGGCGTCCACTGGGGGTCTTGGAATATATCCCCCCCTGTGGATGAGTGGAGACGACCGTAATTCCTCTTAAGGGAGGAATTGTCTGAACTTAGAAAAGTGATTTTAAGTACTAGAAGAATAACAGCTAGCATGTATTGAATATTGACTAAATGCTAAATATTATTCTAAGTGTTCTATAGTTACTAACTCATTTGGCCCTCACAGCAAATCTTATAGGAAACATATGTACTACTGATTTCATTGCCATTTTGTAAGTAAGGAAACAGGTATAGGGATGGTGAGTAGCTTGCTGAAGCTCCTGGCTAGGAAATGGCAGAGCAGAACATGTGAATCCATGCACTTTGGCTCTTTGGCTCCAGAACTTGGGATCTGAACCATCAAGTTCTGAATAAATGATAAGCAAAGGGCTGAAATCTGAGCTAGAGTCACAGTTCGGAGTTCAGAGATAAGGGCAGAAATGCTCAGCACCAGACAAGGAAAGAAATTTACCGTTGAAGCAGAAGGTGAGTGAAGAGAAAGAATGGAGGGGAGGAGAGAAGAGTCAAAGAATGATGTGGGAAAGACCAAGAGAAGAGCTCCCCCATGGTGGGGAGCTTAAAATAGGACTTTGGAGAGCAGAAATGTCTACACTGGGTTTTCAACAACAGCTTTATTGAGGTATAATTGACAAACTGTACATATTTAAAGTATATTATGTGATTAGGTGAAACCATCATCCCAGTCAAGACAGTGAACAAATCTATTACCCCCAAAGTGTCCTCATATCAGTTTATAATCCCCCAAACCCCCTGTCTACCCAGGCAACCACCGATCTTAGTCACTACAGATTAGTTTGCATTTTCTAGAATTTCATGTAAATGAAATATGTACTATTTTTCTGTCTGGTGTCTTTCACTCAGTGTAAGTATTTTAAGGTTCACTCATGTTTTAGTGTGTGTCAATAGTTTACTCCTTTTCATTTCTGAGAAGCATTCCATTGTATCAGTATATCAAATGTGTTTATCTATTCACCTGTTGATGGACATTTAGGTTGCTTCCAGTTTGTGGCTATCACAAATAAAGCTGCTCTGAACAGTCCTGTTTGTCTCAGTATGGAAGAGGTGCTTTCGTTCCCCTAGGATTGGCTGGGTTATATTCTAGGTTTATGTTTAACTTTTTAAGAAGTTATTTTCCAGAATTTTTGTAGCAGAAATGTATGAGATTTCTCATTCCTCCACATCTTTGCTAACACTTGTATCATCAGTCGTTTTAATTTTTAACATTCTAAAGAAACGTAGAAGTATTTCATTGTGCTTTTAATTAGTATTTCTCTGATTACAAATTATATTGAACATCTTTTCATGGACTTATTTATCACACATGTTATCTTCCGTGATGAAGTGCCCATTAAAATATTTCCCTGCTTTTCTTATTGAATTTAATTATTCAGTTTTGAGTTATTTATATATTTGGACACAAGTCCTTTATCAGATATGTCATCTGCAGATACTTACTTCGAGTCTGTGGCTTGACTTTTCATTCTTTTAACAGTGTCTTTTTAAGTAAAATTTCTTAATTTCAGTGGAGTCCAATTTATTTATTTATTTTTTCTATTATGGACCATGTTCTTGGTGTCATAGCTAAAAAAGTCTTTTCCTAACTTAAGGTCACAAAGATATTACCTTACCTTTTCTTCTTTTATACTTCTAGGTATTACATTTAGATCTATAATCCATTTTGAGTTCATTTTTGCACACGGGGCAAGTATGGATCACTGATCATATTTTGCATATGGATACCAAACATTTCAGCACCATTTGCTGAGTAACTTTCTTCTGCTGAATCGCCATTGTACTTTTGTCAAAATCATTTGACCATGTATATGTGAGTCTATCTCTGAACTCTATTCTGTTTCATTGTCCCATATAACTATCTTTATACCAATATCAGAATGTCTGGATTACTATATTTTAGAATACATCTTGAAGTATAAGTCTTCAAACTTTGTTCTTATTCTTGAAATTGTTTTGGCTACTCTAGGTCCTTTGCATTTCCATATGCATGTTAGAATCATCTTGTCAATTTCTACCGAAAAAAAAAAAGCCTCTTGAAATTTTGATTGATAGTGTGTTGTTGAATCCACAGATCAGTTTGGGGAAACTTGGCACTTTAAAAATTTTTTTTAAATTGGTGTATATCTCTCCAAAAGAATTTGAATTTTTGAAATGTTATTTGGTGTGTGCAAACTTCAGTACCCAGTTCTTCAGTAAAGTCATACAGTTACAAATATATGCTTATAAATGTTTTTTGTGGGGTTTATATGTGTATGTGTTTGGAAACTGTTGAAAGGGCTGAGTTTCATGTTTTGATCAACATAGTAAGGGCCAAAGCAACATGTGTGAAACCAAGAACATAGGGCTAGGGAAGGGTGAGTCCCTAAGAATTGGTAGAAATTTGACAGTGGACCTCCACAGGCAGTAAAACTGATGTTATTATGTTATGTTAATATGTTATGGAAAGATATTCCTGAAATTTCGGGGCCCAAAGCACTTCTGGTGATCACAGACTAAAAACCCCTTCTAGGAAAAAGAAAGGCCCCTCACTCTCCCACCTTAGATATGGCCCAATCCTACCAGAGGAATAAAGGAAAAAGGTCAGCCTTAGCACTTTAAAAAAATCTGTTCACCAACACACACACACACACACACACCCGCCCCCATGACATGAGGCTTGCTATTGGATTGCAATTCATTTTCCTAGCAACTAATGACAAGGGTGCACTCAGCCACCCTATAATCGTTTGAAAGGTCACTATGGGTTAGAGAAGTGTTTTTCGTTCTCTGTATTTCTTCCTTTCCTCATTTTTTTTCTTCTTTTTAAATTTCAGTCCCCTTTTGATAAATTGATAAATGTAAGTCTTTCTTACGTCTCCCTAACCACCCTCCCTCCAAGATTCTGCTATGCCCTCTAGAATGGGCTCCTCTCACTTCTCACTTACCATCCAAAGTTGAGGCATTCGCTTGAAAGTTCACCCATCTCTACTTACTTCTTAACCTTTAGAAAAGACTGTTGACTTCTGAGAGTTGCTAAATCTTTCCCTGTCTGTACTGTTTCATGTGGCCAGTCTCAATCCCACAATTTCTCAATCAGCCAGGGTAAAGTCTGGAACTGTCCTAAGGACAAGGATTCTATTTTATTTTCAGTAGTTCCTTTGCTAGCTAAGAAACTTTCTGCAGCTACAACCTTCCTTGTGTTCATTAGGATTTGAGTAACAGAATGACAAGATGCATCCTCCAGCTGGGACTTGGAATCCAATCTTAACAGAGGAGTGAAGTGAGCATATAAACTACATCCTCCAAAAAGAACTATCTTAGCTTATTTTCATGATCCCTTCCTTCTAGGAATAATTTTGGTTACTTGCAAAGGGAAAGCATTCTTCTTGCCCTGAGCCTTGTACAGAATAGCATTCCTTTAGAACAAGGGCCCTGGTATTCCCTCAAAGTCCTCCCAGGATCTTGTTCAGGAGGAACTGATAACTAACCTACAGAATTAGGAAGTTGCAGCTTGACTATATTTCCTTTTTATACAAGGATTGCTCTTTGGAGCAGTGGCGAGCCAATCTATTTAGAGCTAACTGTTTAAGAAGCAAAGTGGGAGAAAAGAAAAGAAACTCTAATCAACACATTGTCTAAAGGAAGGAAAATACTTAAGACAGTTTTTTGCTCACCAGAGAATTCAGGTTATTTTAGAATTCTCTCGGATTTAAAATGTGAAGAACTTTTGACAAGTTAGCCAAAAGGATAGCCTGGTGTGACAACACCAAGTGATAATTTAGTCAAAATGGTTGTGGATTTTTTGTTTTGTTTTGTTTTGTTTTTGTAGGGTTGTTGTTGTTTTCTGCCATTCTGCTTAAAAGCTCATGGTTGTTACTTAAAGGAAACCAGTTCTAAGGAGGTCGCAGTGGCCCTCAAACAGTCCCCACAAGAGCATCCTGGTTTTTTTCTAAGCAATTGTGGCAGTGTGCTATGTTGGACAGTTCTAGGTCTGGAAACAGGTTTATACAGGGAGAGTCTGGCTTGGCTGTGGCCCGGAACAGTCACCCCAGGCATCGTTATCCAATTTATCTGCACAAGGAAGAGGCAAAAGACGTAATTTCCTATTACGCTGTCAGACAGACGGCCTTCTCACTTGGCAAGCAGAGTGCTTAGCCTCATTCTTTCTCTCACTCTAGCTCCGCCTGCAGCCTAAACAGTATCAGCTCAACAGTGGGCTGGGCAGAGTGGTTCAGAAGTTGAAAAATAAGACTGGCAACAACAGGCAAGGTGTTCAACTGTGTTTCCTGTCCAGAACCAAGATTGTTTAGACTGGAGTAATTCCAGATGTGATGAAGCTACCAAAATATTATAAAATACATTGACAGATGAAGTGATAGTCTATCTGGGTTTTGCTTGAAAATAACCAGGTATGTGGGTGGGAAAGAGAAACAGGGGTGGGGGAGGGGTGAGGTCATAGATGAAACAGTGAACACTAGTTGATACTTGATAAAAGTGAGTGATGGGTATATGAGGGTAATATTCTTATAGGATGGGTGTGTGGATCATACGAGCTAATGGATGTAAAGTACTGAGCATATAATAAGTACTGAATAAATAGTAGCTATTATCCCCACTTTACACTTGAAGGTCAGAAATTAAGTAACTTGCCTGAGGTCACAATTCTAGGAAGCTGTAGAGCTAGGTCTCTACACATCTCTCTCAGTCAAAAGCCTATGCTCTCAGATACTCTTCTATTTAATATATACTGTACCAAGGGCCTAGCAGAGCACTGGCTTGGCACAAACTTCAATTAACCACTAGGCGACACCCACTGTATTAACTACTTTGTATCAGTTACTATATTTAATTATTATAACAGCCCTATGATATAAATACTACTAGTATAGCCATTTTATAAATGAGGGGACTAAAGGCATAGAGGATTTGAGCATTCTGCTCAAGAAAGAGGTCAGTAGGGGTAGAACCAGGAATGGGACCCTGGCACTCTGACTACAGAATCTGCCCTAACTGTGGTGCCCTCTTCACCAAGTCAGTGCTAGCTCTGGGTTAGGCTGTGTGCAGAGCCATTTAAGGGAGGGTAGATTATGGAGATGGCCCTGGTGGACCTTGGGCTGTCTTCGAAAACTACCAACAAAAACTGAGTTTACAATCAGCACTTATTCCCTTCTCAAAACTTTTCTTACCCCATCACTTAGGCAACTTTCCCTGACATTCTCCTCCTTGGATGTCTCTCCTTCCTCTGCCTTTTTTCAGTTTTCGTGCTTTTCTCCCAGTTGACTCTCCTTTCAAAGTTGCATTTGCTTAATCTCCCCTCCACTAAGAGCCCTGAGTGGACCCGAGCCTGGTTACAAAGTCAAATTTCTTAACGATTCATTCAGCAAGCATTTGAGTCACTGACACAGAACGAGGTGTTAGGGGTTACAGAGATGAAGGACCTGGCTCTCAAGGAGCTCACAGTCTAGTGTCTGCAGAGTTATTGAGTGCCTGCCATGTGCCAGGTCCTCTTGCAGGACTTTGGGATGGAGCATACATGAATGTAAAACAGGCAAGTTCCCTTGCATTCAAATTGACGAGTATAAGGTAGAGCTGAAATAAAGAAAGCAGGACATGAGATAGTGACAGGTAAACCAGTAACTGAAATAAATTTTCATAGGTGCTGTTCCTATGGTGTTCGGAGCAAGAGCAAGGCACTCAGAAATACAAGGAAGTGATATCTGAATTGAATCTAAAAGCACAGGAAACCTTGTAAGGAAGATGCAGAGCCACAAGCAAAGGCCTGGAGTCATGCAACAAGGTGGTACATATGAGTGTTATGTTTGAAACCAAAAGTGTGAGCAAACAAAGATGAGACTTAAGCGAGGTTTTAGAAAGCCTTGTGTGTAGTCCTAAGGGGCCTGGACTTTATCCTGTTGGCCTGTATTTCCTAAACTTGCCTGATAAGAATCACCCAGGGTGCTCGTTAAAAACTGTTTTCCAAGATCTAAGCCAGGCCTGCTGCATCAGTCTTCAGAAGAAAGGCTTTGAATGAGCCCTTTTAACAAGCCCTCAGGTGTTTTTAATGAACAGACAAGTTTGGAAACAGCCCGGAGGTGACGTAGAGCAATGGGAACTACTTCTAGACCAGTTCTTACCTGAATTTGAGTATCCTCATCCCTCCCCTTGGAGAACTCATTGAACCTCCATGGAGTGTCTTTCAGTAAGAGTTGGTATGCTGACCTGGCCTTCGGACTTCCAGACTCGTGAACTAATAAGGCTGTGCATGACCTTTGCTACCAGAAGCATTGCTACAGATTAGTATATTTCTACAGGCAGAAATCAAACAACGGACATGGAAGAAAAGGAATATATTTTGTTTCTCCTTTTCACTGTTTTTTCTTCTCTATTAGAAGAACTTGTGTTTGCAGCATGCACAAGATGTAGGCGTACTGAACACTGCAATGATTAAAGTAGAGAGAGGCTGAATCCTAGAAGATTGGTTACAGTGGTGAATAGAAATTTTTATGGGTCGGAAAATGTAGCATTTTGGCACCTGTATTCAAACATGCTTTGATGAAGAGACAAACAATATCTCCTCCTCCTAGCATTCTCAGGAGTGCTGGCAAAAGCTTCCTCAGAGAGAGCGAGTGGTGAGTGATTTGATAATACAGATTCTATACATGCTACATGTAAGTGGTCTAGGGATTAGGTTTCATAATACCAAGCTAGGGTTGCTAAAGCTTCCCATGATGGAAAAATGCTCTCAATATTCAGTATCTTGGCTTCGAACTGTTCAGAAAAGATTAGTGAGAAATTCTATTGCAATTCATGGTTGATACAGAGAAAAGATGGGAGGAGGAGAGAGGAAAGAGAGACAATGCCAAAAAATGAAAACTCATTTTAGCTCTTCTATTAAAGCCAGATGTATTTTAGGCCCTGTTTCTAGGCAACTGCATAATGGTAATATTCTCAAATCCTTTCTTTTTAAAGACCCACAACTGTCAGAGTAAGTAAAGGTCAGAAGGTAATTATAAAATAATAAGGATGACATATGAGAGGCAGGATCACTCCAGCATTACTTGGGAAGCAGTGACATTTTGCATTCATTTTCAGAAACTCTTAAGATCTTCCTTGGGGCACTTAGCTATGGCCCTTTGGCAAGACTGACACAATCAAACTTGATCATGACATTGACATTTAATCTAACCATTCTATCACACACCTCTCAAATCATCCACTGGGGATTGATGATGCTCCAGTGTGCATAACCTTCCACTGGTTGTTGAGGTAAAATCAATAAAGAATTTTCTAACTGGAAATTGCCTTTAAAGAGCAGTCCAACAGGCTCAATATACAGATAAGGAAACTGAACCCAGAGGCAGGAGGGGAAAACAAGGAGAGAAGGAAACTAAAAATCTATGAAGTATGTGGATGTGCCTACTTTAGGTTCTCTGAAGGTGGAGAGGTCTTCTACCTAGTGTTGACTTTGTTATTGTGTGTGTGACCCTGAGACAAAGGAGGAAATTAACATTTACTGAGTTGCTTAAGTACTTTGCTAGGCCCTTTTTTACCATTCAATTTTCACAATAATTATATAGGGCTTATAGGTATCATTCCTGTAAGGAAGAAGTCAGGGCTTACAATGGTTGTCTTCCTGGCTCCCCCATTTAATGCATATTTGACCTCAAAGGTTTAGTCCTCACCTGCAAAATAATGATAATTTTCTGACCACACGCCTTGCAAGGTACTTTATAAGATTAAATGAGGTAGTTTAATGTAAACACCTAGCACAGAAAGCCACACATGTATAAGTCAGAGCATCACATTGCTTTCATTAAAACCTTCTAGTGGCTTCCATCCCACAGGAGTAAAGCCAAGTCCTTGCTGTGGCCTACGGGGCCTGCACCATCTGGAGATTCCCCTTTTCCACTCATTGACCTTTCTGACCACTCTCCTAGTCCTCCCTGGCCCATCTGCTCCGTAGGCCCTGTCTACCCTGAGATGATTTCTACCGCAGAGGACACTGTTTAAAATTGTAGCTCCTTACTCTCCCAGCTCAACACCAATATCCCTCCTTTCTGCTTTATTACTCTCCAAAGCACTTATCACTGTTTAAAATACACTGTATTTTCATGTGTTTTCTATTTTCCCCAACTGAAAAGGAAGCTGTGAGGACAGGGATTTAATTGCTTTCTTTAGTGCTTGCTGAATCCCCAGCACTGAGGTATTCGATGAATATTCATTAAATGAATAAATGGATATTATCTTCCTTCCTTCCTTCTTCTTCCAAGTTCACACATCTTATTAGATCGGAAGTCTCTGCTCTTCCAAAACATAAAAAAGACAAGAAAAAAAATTTAGCCAAAAGTAATTATGAAACGTATTAAAGGGCTCTAAGACAACTCTTTCTCACACTATAACTCCTTTCTGAGTTTAGGATATATAGGACTTTATATGTTTACTTTTTTCCCCTCAGTGTTCACATAATTTGTCCCTCTAGCATGAAGGCACCCACGTCCCGCTTTCCAACATTTTAGTATAAGCATCTATTGACTAGTGTGTATCAGGTGCCACGCTCTGGGCAACATAATACACAAGGTGTGTTTATGGCTTAGTAGCAGCAACACCAACACCCATTCTCAATACATTCTAATATGGTAAATGCAAAAATGAAACTATATCCTGGGGAGGCCTAGAAAGGTGACATTTAGTGCCAGCTAGGAGTCAGAAAAGTCTTCCAAGAGACATATAAAAGAGCATCAAGAGTTAGCCTGGCCCCGAAGGGGCACGAGGGTGCTCCAGGAATCAGTCTAAGCAAATGCAGAGTTATGAAACTATATGATATTTGCAGGGAACTGCAGGGGTTCTGTGTGACAACAGCATAACATAAGAGGCTCAGGGTCTCTTATGCACTATATGAAGGGGCTTGTACTTCAATTGTGGAATGTGAAATGATCCACTTTGTTACTAGATTGATCATTCTAATAGAAAGTGGTTTTAATCCAGGCTTATCAAAGGTTTCTTAGGTCTATTAAAGCAAGACCTGGTGAGATCTTGGATGACGCACCTGGCCCTATTCACATGGTGACCAGAGAGAATACATACCCATCAGAAACCTATTGAGCCTAGAGCTCACCTTAGAACCAAGCAGACAGCCTAGATGGTCTAGGTGATCTACTGCAATCCACAGTCAACCTAGTTTTACCCCAGGTCTGGCCTGCCTCCTAAGACCAGACAATCTCTTAGCAGATGAATCAATTCTGAGGTTCCCTAAAAATCAAATTCACTGAAAGAGACCCATGTTGACATTTCAGAGGTTTCTGAGTATAATGAAAGTCTTAATAAATAGGGCTCAATTGACCCACTTCACAGGGATTCTTTAAACCAGATATTGCAAGGTGGCAGTGTGCTATGGCTGTCTTATTCACCCCATGTATTAAAAACAAAGTAAAACAACTTAAAAATCCTTGCGCAAACATAACAATTATATTTCACAGACAAATTTGGGTCCTACCTTCTCTTGAAAAAATAATCTGAAAATATCGGCCTGCCTGTTTGGCAACAGCTGGCTGGAATGACAGCAGCAGCTGCCACCCTCCCGTCCTCCTCTGCCCCCTCGAGGGGACATGATCTCATTTGTCAAACCCTACATGGGACCTTGCAGGTGACCCCCGAGTCTTCAGAAACTGACCCTAAACATTCCTAGATGTCTCCTCCTTCCTCAAAATCTCCAGTGTGGGTTTATCAGGTCACCAAATTAAAAAGATCTCTCAAGTCCTAATGAATCCTACTAATAAACTCTCCTGCGAGTTTCTTGGTGCTAGTATTTGGTTGAATGGGAAGACAACTTGGAAAAGGAGGATGTAATAGGCACTACACTACACAAAGGGGAGGACAGAGACAAGGGTAGGGTCAGGTGAGGAGTAGGGGTAGGCAGGCAGCCCCAGAGAATCAGAGGACCTGAAGGAGCTGGGTCAACATAAAAAGGAAAGATATAAAAAAGGGCTCAACGGGACAGAGGAGGAGCTAGAATAGAATTAAAGTCTTTGCAGGACCTGTGAGTGCCAAGGGATAGGAAGGGATTCTTCTTTTCAAGCCTCATGGACAAATGTTTAAAAGAAAAACATTAATAGCCATGCCCTTTTAAGTTTTATTACTAATTAGAAGTTAACATGCTTGGGAGTTTTGAATGAGGTGTTAAGTGCAAAGTATGTTAACTTGGGCAAGGATGAGCTTTTTCCAGTTCAAAATTAATGCCCCTACAAAAAAATAAGACTAATGGAATGTTTCACCCAGATGGTTTGGCTCTTTGATATCTACAAACATTTTGAAAACACTTAAAATATTTTCAACTTTTCTGTGCAGTTGCATTAGGTGATGACTGTTGGCTTACTTATTTCCTGTTTAGTTTTTCCTTTGCTCTCTCTCCAAACAACTTTTGGTTTGGAAGGCTATAGTCCACCCACAAAATTAGACTTATGTCAATAAAAAGTTGTGTAATTATGGAGACACAAGTGCCAACAGGTGGTTTCATAATCTAATGCCTTGTGATAAGTTCTGTCATCCTGACACTCAGCATGAATTCTGAGCTTGATGATGGCTATTTTGAGGTATGCACATTAAGCACATCGAGATGAGGCTCTGACCTCCAAAGGATGGGGTTTCACTGGGCCTGTGGAAGAGCTCCAAGACTACATGATTACTGCATAAATGTGACCAGCCATAGGCTGAGAACTAGTGCAACAGTTGGACAAATGTTTTAGTCCCAGGTGGAAGAAGATAAAAAACGAAAGTCAGCTTCCTAGGACCACCCTGTCTTTGTCCTCTACAATAAAAGATGCCTCCCTCCATACCCTAAGGTGTGATCACTCATCAGTGCACCCCAGGACACACAAGTAGAAAGAAGCTGGTAGAGGTGGATGCCAAGTAAAAGTATGTCCACTTCACTGCCCCGTACATGAATGCTTTGTTTAGTAAATCTGGCAGAATTCTTAAAAGAAATATTTTGGCTCCCTCAAGAGTTCGACTGTCTGGCAAAAGAAATAGATTAAAAAACACTTGAAAGTTTGTCTCCTCATTGCCATGACAAGAATTATAACCCAAGACTTTAACCTCAGAAGCTCCTTTCTGCTTTTGTTTGGTTTAGCAGACTCATTTAATATAATTATACTTGTTTAATCCGAAACTCTAACTTGAGATTTTCTCCTCTGACTCCAGCTATTTTACCCTAAAAACCTTTCAGGGCACAGTAGCGGAAAAGGAGATTTTTTCATAGGAGCTTCATTCAACGAATTCAACCAATACTGAATAAACACCTCGTATGTGCCAGATACTCCTCAAGGAATTTGGAATATAACAATGCATGAGATTGAAATTAAAAAAAAAAAAAGATATGGAGTTACTTTTGATTCCGTAATTCAAATCTGATCTTAGGTAGACCATATCCCTTGATATCACTATATACACGAGAATCTTATTGGCAATTTCATTTGGTGAAATAGGACACAGCTCAAAACTGAGCAAGCAGCCAGAGCATGTACCTCCCCATAACAGAATTATGTTAAATGGAACCCTTCTAGGATTATTACATTTTCCCCAAAGTGTTTTAGCTTCTGTTCAAATAATGGTTTATCTATTGTGCAAGATATATCCAACGATCAAAAAATTAGACTGTACTGTCAAGAAATGTGTAAAAAAATATTTTTTGAGCATGATTTAAAAAGTATATTTAAACTCTTACGTATGCCTCAATTTAGTGAGTGCAGAGTAAGCTGATCATGGTAGAGTACTTTTATCCCTTTCAAAACAGGTTTCTATACAGCAATTTGTTTTGGAGTATTACAAGGAACTGGGTGGTTTTAAACAACTGATGTTGCTCTAAAAAGTAAACAATTCATATTTCTGTTCCAGCAATAGGTAATTTCCCTTCTTTTAGTTCACTGAAAGTATCACTCCTTTTTTTTTCATTCACTAAAAAGGCAACAAGTTATTTCCGGCCCCCACACACAGCTGTACTCTGGTACTTGCTTCCTTTTGTAGTTATCATAGCCTAGAAATTTTCAACTCATAATCACTCCTTGAGGATTTAACATGTGATTATCAATGGAATTTTCTTCTAACATAAAATATAATAAAGCACTTCCATTCTTAGTGCATTCATCAGATGGGCAGTTAGGCTTTAAATTAATCCTTTTATACACCTGCTTTTAAAAAATAATATTCTAAATGTAAAAGTCAAAGAATCAAGTCTCAGTTTCACTTCATACATCACAAGAATTCTACCTATGCTTTAATACCTAAGGTCTAGATTTTGTCAGGAAGCAACAACCAACAATTGCATAGTGCTTTGAAGTTAAAAGTGTTCACACACATCTTTTAAACAATTATAAAACTTTGTCCAGTGGATATTACTATATGGGTGAGAGAACAGTTTGGTTGAGGTGTGGGTATAATTATCTCCACTTAACAGGTAATTAACCAGAGGCTGACCAGGGTTGTGATACTGCAAGATAGAACATACATGAGGAGGCATCACAGCCAGACCTCAAACAGTTATAATTTTTTATAAATTATAAAGAACTCTCAAATATATAGTGAGTATGTGTCAAAGCTTTATTTAACTCATTAACAAGGGGACCAACGGAAAGACAAAGTTGGTTCAAAGTACATGAGAAACACACAGAGTGAGAAAAAAGAATGCTGTAGTGAAGACTATATGGATATAAAACTGGATAATGCCCCACAAGGCAAGAAAATCGTAACTCTTGCACTTGCCATTTCTACCGAACAGAAATCCTTTGCAACTTATCAATCATCTTCTAAGTTTACACCTAATTTTAGAGGGACTGGGTCCTACTTAATAAGTAGTAAGTCAAAGTTATCTCCTCTGGAGCAGCAAACGTTTACTGTAAAGGGCCAAATAGCAAATATTTCAGGCGTTATAGGCCATTTGGTCTCTCACATGACCACTCAACTCTGCTGCTGTAGCTTGAAAGCAGCCACAGGCAGTAAGTAATGAAGAAACATGACTTTGTTCTCGTAAAACTTTATTTATATAAAGCAGGTGGTAGACTAGCTTTGACCCACAGGACATAACTTGCCAACTCCCCAGACCTAAAACATCAGATGATCCTTAGGTGAGATAATCCTCCAAGCACAACTTTGAAGAGACCCACAATAACCTTTTTATTTCCAAGTTTCATATAATTTTTTAAACAGTCCCTAGGTCTTCAAACAACAAATCCCATGCTTCTCGCCAACCCCACCACCACCGCCCCTTCTAAGAGTTTACTTTGCTATCTGAGGCGCATTCAGTCTTTGGACTTCAATTAAAAACAAATTAAGACTCCATAAAAGAGAACATTAAAACGAAACTACTAAGAGTGTTTCTCGATATTTCTGTCTTTGGCTTATGGGTTTGAGAAAATATTCTGTGAACTACCTATCCCTTTTCCACTACCTTGAGGAATCTTCATCAGGACCAATGGGAAGCCCTATGCTGAGGAGAAGTCACAGAGGGCTATCAGAAATACATAATGCCAGATCCTTTCACGATGACAAAGCACCCTTTTGGAGGCTTGGTCATGGCAGTGTCCCATGATTCGAGGGGATGGAGTCCATGTACCACCCATAGGATGTCAGCACTCAGATATCAAGGACCAACAACCTGCAAGATCTAAGACCAGAAGGAGGACCTGCATTCAGCTCACTGAAAAACTTTCATCTAAGATACATTTTTTAAAAATGACAAATTGAACATAGTTTTTTTAAATATAGTAGAAATTACTTGATCTCTCAGGAAAACATTTTTATGTATCCTGACTCCTGTTAGGGTGGAGTTAAGATGTAGGCTCAGAATATAGGCCTATATTGAGCCTATCTCATGTAGTCTTATCCATAACAGATGACTGCCACAGAGCAAAATGTTAGAAGCATATTCCTTACAAGACCAGGTTTTAATTAATTCAAATATGAACTGTAGGTTAAACGCCATGATAAACACTGTAGTTACAAAGTTGAACACAACCCAGTCCTCACTCTTAATAAGCTTAATCTATCAAGGAGAAATGTAGTGAATGCCAACTGTGCTTTATGTAATATCATATAACGCACATGTCGCAAATGCTATAAAGGGCAATCTGAGGCAAAGTACTGGGACAGACGAGAGAGTGATAAAGACTACTGGGGTAAATCAAGCTGAATGTTAATGATTTCAGAAACAGCTAGTAGACAGAGGGAGCCAGAAAGCCACAATGGCTCTGCTTAATTTTATATTATTATCAAGTCTAAAAATTAAATGACAAATAATACATCCAGATAAGATAAACAAATGGGAATCAAAAAGAAAAAGAACTAAGACGTTGATTAGACAATTTATTACTAACACCTTTTGCAGCAGTAATGCCTCTCTGTAAAGATCTTTCCCGTCAACTTCTCTCCTGAGTTGCTTCTGGTAGATTTAAACTATCTCTTAACTCCCAGTTTCTGTTCTGTTACAGCCACATTTATTGTGTCTGCAAGTGATCATGCCTTCCTCCTTCCAGCTGGTTTTCTAATGTTTCAGTTTCTAGAAACATATAAACAGAAAAAAAATCTGATAAAAATGTTATGTGATGTGTTGACACATTAAAAGAACCCTGTTGTTGCTTAACCAAGATCTTATTTCTATTTTTAAATATTTCTCTAATAGGAAACAAAGTTTATACGTAATGTTTGAATGTCTTTGAATGGTTTACACTTAGAATAAAGTTTCATATGCTATTTTTTTTTTGAAATATACATACAACACGTAATTTCTATATTTTAATTTATAAAGTGGTTATCTTATAAATAAGAGAGCCATCTAACAAATTCTGATCCAAATTGTGGTTTACTATAAAATTTCGGGTACTTTCAGGGAAGAAAACACAATTAAAAGAGTTGTAAAAAGGAAGAAAAAGAAAACATGGGAAAACATAATGAATCTAAGATTTCCTTAGAAAACAATCTTTCAAATGACATGTAATTGTTCTAATAAATGCTGAATGACCACTATAGAAACAACATGGATTACCATCTGATACTTAATAGTCATAAAGAAAACAAGAAAACTGTCCTTTAAGATGAAAATTAGATAATATTTTCACAGTGAAAGTTAGGCAAAAGATTTTGGAAATTCTTAGACTGGTTCACCTAAAAAACTAATCCAGCAGTTATGAATTATTTATGTAATTACAGGTTGATTTTATCTGTGAAAACCATATACAGTATAAAATATTAGCACATAACCAACAATTATATACTTTATCAAAAAAAGATGCTTTTCTTGAAGGCAAAATGACAGAGAAACGTAAATTAAAATTACATAACATTGAAAGGGAGCCCACCATTATTGCCTGATTTAAATCAAGTGTCAAGAAGAAAACTGTTGGAAGTTACAGAATAAAACAAATGAACCATCATCATAATAAAAAAGATATGAAAATCAAAACGCAAGAGTAATCTATCTCTTTAAAAAGTTTAGAAAACTGTTAAAAGGCCAATTTTCAAAGGTAATAATGTGCCACTAAGCTAACCTGAAAATTATGGTTACTGTGGTAGTTTTAAAACATGTCTGCAAATTCTGACACCCCTTGTATCAAATGATGGGCCAGGCTTAGTTCCTCACTTCTAAATGAAAAAGTCAGAAGTGATATTGTGTGACTTCCATGACTAGGTCATTAAAAGGATATGGTTTCTGCCTGACATGCAAGCTTTCTCAGGGTGCTGGCTCTTAGAACCCAGCTACCACACTGTGAGAAAACCCAGGTCACATGGAGAGGGCCGCATGAGGGTGTTCCAGTCAAAAGCTTCTGATAGACCCTCAGTTGACGCCAGCATCAATATGCCAGTACATGACAGAACCATCAGTTTTCAGATAACTGCTGCAACTGGCCTTTAAGTCTTGTAGCTCAGGCCCCAGACACTGTGGAGTGGTGATGACCCATCTCTGCTCTGCACTCTTTGAACTCTTGACCCATAGAAACTGTCTGAGACAATAAAAGATTATTGTTTCAAGCCACTAAATTTTAGGGTAATTCGTTTTTCAGCAACAGATAACTAATACTGTTACCTAGAATGTACACCCTATTAAACATCAAAGAATTTGTTTTTCAAACTTAAAAAAGAATCTTTATACAAACCGATTATAGGATATATCCTCCACTTAAGTTTAGTAGGTTTTATTTAAGTAATAACATTAAACTTCAATCAATATGAACTTTTCTAACTTGAAATCTGAGACAATTAGACTCTAAATTTTAGAGTGTTTAAACTGAATGTCATCATTAAAGTTGTGGAAAAGAGAGTGTAGGTAACCTACGAAAGTATACAGGAGAATATTGATGCTAATTACGAGAACAAATTGTTTTAAAGTAAAGTAAAGCACCCTCCACATAAAAAGCACTTGAGAGCTATTAAATGTCAAATGAATATCAGAAGCCCTAAATTCTCCCCAATCACTTTTTACATATTAATTAGTTTAAAAGTATTCTATTTGGCAAATTGGTCAGTTTAGTTCAAGCAAATTATTTGTGCATTCATATATTTTATCTTTTCCTAATAAAAGGAGAGCTCCCTGAGGGCATTCCTTATCTCATTCATCTCTGCATTCCCCAATGAACATAACATAAAATTGTAGGACAAATACTTTAAGTCTTAACAAATATTTGTGCAAATGATCAAACTTTATAGATGTACCTGAAGCTAACTCAAGGGTCTCACAGTTCACTTTTTCTTTTTTCTAATTTGTTCTGCCCTTCCCCACGATTAGGCCAAGCTAGTTGATGTTTTATTATACTTCCGAGAGCATACTTCGTACCCTTTATTATCATTTACCAATTTATTCAGAGTAAAAATAAAGATACAAATGTTTGCCATGAGTACTGGTCTTCTGCGATGTTCAAGCCATTCCCTCATCTCCGGGACTATGCTTGCTGCCAAGTTTGCTGCACATCGTGCAGCTCTGTTCTTATGGGAGGGAAGGGGATGGCACTCTCGCCCAGCTGCGCAATGCAGAAGACTGTTTGTTCATTTCCTTCTGCAGCGCAGGACAGAGAACACCTAATCTGTAAGATTTCCATTCTGTTACAGGCAGAGGTTTATATATTAGCATTATTTTTAAAAGTTACAAAGACAAACCATTCTGCCTAAGATAGAAATTATTAAATAAAGATATGTAATTTTTTATTCCTCCAGTTTAGTCAAAACTGAGACCAAACTTCTTTGAGTGTTATATTGCCTGTGCTCACATTTATACTTTTCACTGAATAAAAATTATGAAATAATTATTTGTAAGGTAGTAACTTTGAAATTAAGCAGTTCAAAAGAAATTATTTTTTCCATAAGCATTCACATTTAATAACTACTATAAATTAAGATATTCATAATTTGTCAATCTGAACATATAATTTGTATTAACAAAATGTGGTTCCAGTATAGATTTTCTAATTCACTGCATGGTCCTAGATAAGCCATTCTGGATCTCTGCCTTCACCTACATATTATACGGATAATAAAACCTTTTTTAATCTACATTATAGGCAAATAGGCATTAAGATTTATGTGAAAACATTTTGCTAAAGTTGCTAAACAAACATACGGTAAAACATATAATGTTTTATCATATTAACTATTTTCTAATATTTAATTTGCTTTTTATAATTTAACAAAAATAAAGATTGCATACTTTCAGACCTACAAAATTCATTAGCTATACAAGGTGGATTAAGTAGTAAAGCTAGTCATAATAGTAAACCCATTCATATATGTTCTCAATTACATTAAGAAATAATAATTATAAAAATAGGTAAAATTTTGTGAAAATATTCCTATTTACTCTGCCTTAGGAGTTCTTGCCCACATCAATGGACTGTCTGACATCGGCCATGGCATCAGGTACTTGAACAGTCATATTGTCCATAAATTTTGTCAGACAGATTTGGCAGCCCAACCGAGATCTGTATAAAAAAAGAGGGAGGTACGGTTTAGTATTAAGTATATAATATTCACAAAATAATGCAGTTGTTTAGTACATTTTCTTACCCAAAGCATTTAGGAATTTATTTACCTTTTAAATTTCCATTAAGTAGAAAAAGATACATTCAGTTCTTACTTAGAGGGCAAAAAAATGTAAACATGAAAAAAAAAAAGCCTAGTGAGCCAAAACTTCATTTTAGTCCTTAGTTTCTATCACTAACTGTTTCACCAGAACTACTGCTTTTTTGGTGAAAGGGCTGACAAACAATGAAATAATCGAAAGCACAACAGTGGAGAAAAGAACTGAAGTTTTAGCAATGGCAAGAAAATGATAATCAATTCCCAGATAATTATAACCATACAGATTTTATAAAAAGCCACACTTTTAAAATTCTTTAAATAAAAAAAATTTGGAATATAGATGTCATCAATTATCAGATGCCTATCTTCCTTCACATTTTTAACATCTCTAAAATCAAGATACATCTTAAAATAAACTGCATCATAAAATCACTGAAGGTAGCAGTCATATTAGAGCTGCAAACTTGGTTACAATATTCATATAGATGTCTCTTCAAATGAGTTATGACAAGTTAATACTACATGTATTGAATTTAACTACCAGTCAAAATAAGTCCAAAAAGATTACAAGACAAAAAATTAAGAATACAGAAACACAGCAGCGTGTAAATTTGATATTTATAAATATAATTCTATTTTCTATTTTTTTCAGAATTACCAATCTTATTTATATTTTCCTTTTTTAACAGTCATGTATAAATATATGTCTGTAATTCAAATTACAATATTCATATAGATGTCTCTTCAAATGAGTTATGAGAAGTTAATACTACATGTATTGAATTTAACTACCAGTCAAAATAAGTCCAAAAAGATTACAAAACAAAAAATTAAGAATACAGAAACACAGCAGCGTGTAAATTTGATATTTATAAATATAATTCTATTTTCTATTTTTTTCAGAATTACCAATCTTATTTATATTTTCCTTTTTTAACAGTCATGTATAAATATATGTCTAGGTAATTCAAAATAGCACTTTTCCTATGCACAAAAAAGGTTAGGTGATAACTTTGTGCCATATTTTTATTAGCAGTGCTTTTTTCTTAGTGGCACATAAAAATAACTGTCAGTCTTACCATCAAATTGTCTTCAATCTGATGGAATGTAATATGAAGATCTTGACTTCATTAACGTATTCATCGAGGATTTACTAAGCATAAAGGCACAGTACTAAATGTTCAGTGAGGGTACAAAAGATAGCAACTTATTTCAATCCTTTTGAACACCTCTTACATGCTGGGCACCAGGGATGCAATAAGGAGAAGAAGCAGGGGGTTAGAGCCTTAGAGCCAAAAAAAGCAGTGGTCCAGAATCCAGCCTGAACATGGTGTGTTCATAGGCAACTTTCTTAACCCCTACCCCCCCAATACTAGTTTCCTAACCTCACCCTAGGGATGTATAATAAGCAGGTTCCTCAATGGACTGCTGTTAAGAATTAGTTGCTAATATCAGTATTAAGGAGATATGAGACACATTCTCAGACAATGAATATGTGAGCTTATGACGAATGTCACAGAGAGAGAAAGCCAAAAGGTCTAAGGAGAAAGCCCTTCTGTCCAGGGGATGTGGTATTTAGATAGGCACTAAACAGTGGTTAGAATTGACTATTTAATAAAAGATGAAGGAGAAAGGCATTTGAGGCAAAGGTAATATGATTTAAGACATGTTTGAGGCAATATGGCTTTTAGCTTGGCTGCTGTGCTAGATGGGCTAGGAAGATGGCCAGGCCACAGACAGCTCTGAACACCAATGAAGGAGTTCAGGTTTTAATTGGAGAGCAATGAGGAACCACTGGGAAGTTTCTGAGTAAGGGAGTAAGTATAATCATGGGAAATATTGATTGATAATAGAAAAAAAAAAAAATCCTCTCCCACCAATGGCTCCTATTTGTTGAATTAGAAACAGCCTTGACAATATTCAAATATGCATTAAGCTCTGTCTGTAACATAGAAAATGAGGCAAGCCAATTTAGACCAATTCATTAGCACTGTGGTGAGCCCTAGAGACAGTTGGTTATTCTTGGTGTCCATATAAAGGTAAGTAGAATAATGCTAGTCTTCAAGAAATTTTTACTTTACTAAGAGAAACAGATGGAAAAAGGTGTCAGTGAAACAGGGCAGATTACAGTAAGTGTAGCAACAGAAGAACAAAAAGTGTTATGGGAACATGAAGAGGGGTGGCACTGAGAGCCTCTGCGGGCTCTATGACCCTAGAAGACAAGGAACTGGCACTCTGTGGCTATTTTCTCACTCTCTCACTTCTCTACCTCCTTAAGATCTCTGGCTTTAAGGTCTACCCAGTGTATAAAGTATCTTACACCTCTAGAGAAGGAGGCAGACAGCAACTCTTCCTTGACCTCACTATTTGTCCCATGAAATTCTGACATGTGTGCAAACCTTGAAGATATTTTCTCCGGTCACCCTTGTCATATATACCTGATAATGGAAATATACTAGATGTTCTATTTACTTTACTTCTAAGGTTTGTTTTCAATTCATAGAAACAGCTTGAAATAGTAAAAAAGAAAAAAAAAAAAAATCAAGGCTTTGGGGTCAAACATAGATGATTCAATCAGGAATCTGTCATTCTGTAGCTGTGTATCCTTGAGCAAATTTCTAATAATTAAACCTTGTTTTCCTACTTACAAAATAGTAATAATACTGCCTAACAGTTACAGTTAGAAATCATCTTTGTTAAGTGCTTATGCATTATAGTATCTGACATATGAATTTACATGATTATAGTTATAATGTTAACAACTCTTATTTAATAAATGCTTTCTGCACCAGGCACAGCTCTAAGAGCCTCACACAAAAGCCCTATGAAGTAGCTACTATCATCATCCTCATCTTACAAATATAGAAACTGAGGCCTCTGGTAGATTATCCATGGCAACTGGTGGCAGCAAGCAGTAACGATCACCAAATATAGACTCACAGACAATTCCTGAGTATCTCCTTCTACCAACCATTAATTCCACAAATAGTCGGTGATGTCCTATTGTAAATCAGGCACTAGAGATACAATGATAGAATAAGACATGGTCTCTGCTCTAAATAACCAGTACAATAAGTGCCTTATGAGCCCATGTACCAACAATCCATCAATAATAAAGGTTAAGAAAACTCTGTAATAAACATTAAAATGATGTTTTATCTTAAAAGTTAAAGATATTTTTATAGCATTTAACTTTAAAATAAATGTAGGAACTGAAAGACTGAATGTCCTTGTTTCTCTCTTCTTTCTTTGGAACTGCATGGTACCCTAGAAATAGGAGTTTACATGAAATTATTACCTTTGAACAAAATTATTTTCATTCCAAATATGTCAAATTGTTTT
>NW_006440137.1:379037-384016 GCF_000325575.1 Pteropus alecto | reverse complement strand
GTCTGTGTACTTAAGAATACCAGTTATAAAACGGCATAAAAGCTAGTCTTTGCTCTCTATTATCTTCTTCTAGAACTTCTGAATTTTATTATCAAAGTTCTTGGCTAGTTCACATTTACATTAAGTCTTTTGTATATTTTTACATTTGTGTATCTCTCTCTCTCTTTTTTTTTTTATGCTCAGAAAAGTTACTTATGTATTAGTGGAACAGACAAGGCTCGAATAAATAACACATAAGACATCACAGAGACCCTCCCTGAAACCCATTCAGTTGCTGCTTCCCCTCCGCATGCCCATGGTGGTCTGAGCGGAGCCCTTTCCCAGCTCATAGGGTTAATTTCCTGGCTTTGAAAGTCTTCTCAGACTGAACTCCAGAGGGCACAGCGAGTCTGTTTCATTTGTGAACCCAGTGCCTTGTACAGGATATTCAGTGAGTACTGAACAAAGGTAAATAAGCCTCTTTGGACCTTAAACAACCATTTACTTTGTTCCTCCAACTCTGTGAAAAAACATATCTCTTCTAACTGTAGTTCTCTAATTTCCTTTTTCTTTTCACTTAGAATATTATCTGTTCCATGCACCTATAAATTTTACCTAAATAAAAGGGCAAGCAGTTAGCTATGATTTACCCCTCCCATTAGGAGGGAGACAATTCTCAGAACCAAATCAACAACCATTAAGTGTATTCTGTGTATTAATTATCTCTTATGAAAACAAGATGTTGATAGAGATAGTAGCACCTGAAGATGTGAGGGGAGACAGGCAGATGGCAGCCATAATCTGCTTTGCTTGGGAGTCTAAGAAGATAATATTTTCCCAGTTTCTCTTCCCAGGGTATCAGTCTTACCTCCACCAAGAGGGACATGAACTACAAAAGGAATAAAATTATTCTTCACCTCTAAATAAATACCAATGACCTAAACATTTTTGTGAGGATAAGACAGTTTGTTTTTAGATAAGGCAGTTTATGTTAAGTGTCTAACTAAATTGTAGTTACATAATATACACAAACTAAAGCTATTATTATTTTTAATTTTTAAAAAATTTATTTTTCACTAGGATCACCAAATTACAATTAAACACCAAAGCCAACCTTACATAAGACCTCATTATCTTGTCCCTTGAAACAGTATATCAACTAGCTACTTTCCCTTACTCCAACCAAGACTAAATAATTTAAAAAAATAAGACATCGTCTAATATCATTTACTTTAGATCACCGGTCCCCAACCTTTTTGGCACTAGGGACTGGTGCTCGTATTAGAATCTAATGCCTGATGATCTGAAGTGGAGCTGAGGCAGTAATGCTAGCACTAGGGAGCAGCTGCAAATACAGATGAAGCTTCAGTGGCTCACCAGTGGCTCATCTCAATAATTTTAAAAAATAAGACATCGTCTGATATCATTTACTTTAGATCACCAGTCCCCAACCTTTTTGGCACTAGGGACTGGTGCTCGTATTAGAATCTAATGCCTGATGATCTGAAGTGGAGCTGAGGCAGTAATGCTAGCACTAGGGAGCAGCTGCAGATACAGATGAAGCTTCAGTGGCTCACCAGCGGCTCATCTGCTGTGCGGCTCAATTCCTAACAGGCCACGGATTAGTACTGGTCTACAGCCTGGGAGTTGGGGATCCCTGCTTTAGATCTTACTACTTTTAAGAGTAATCCTATATATTAATTAACAATAATCTAATTTACGTTACTATATACTTAGAAACAGAACTATTCATTTTAACACAATTGCTATTTTATGTAAGTTCCTTTAAAAATTCTGTTTTCCAAAGTAGGTAAAACTTTCCATTATAATTATCAAATGATAATTTCCATTGTTCAAGTATCAAATCTGTCTGTCAATAATGCCATAAAAAGCATTAAATTTAATACTAACTCATTAAATTGTGATAAATATTCCTAGCATAAAAATAAACTAAAGATTTATTAGAATTTAGAACTTACACTTCCAAGACCGCCAATTAATTTTTTATTTTTTACTTTTGTAAAAAGGAAAGTTTCATAAGAGCTAAACTTATGCAGAATAGTGAAAACAAAGAGAAATGTCTCATATTTGATATTCAAAATTTCTGTTACCTATGCCGTGAGAACACTACTACATGCATAAGTCTGGTCTTAAACAGACATGAACCAATAAAATCTTTATCTTCCCAGATTATTAGTACAACTGAAGTGGTCCTAAAATCTTACCTGTCTGTTAGACCATACGCCAAATCAAGCATGTCATTCTCCTCATCAGTAATTGCTTCTAATTTCTCATACATGTGTTTTTCAAAGATGAGGTGACAGGTAGAGCAAGCCAAGGTTCCTTCACATGCACCTACAAAAACAACAGACACTGAACATACTCCCTTCTATGTTAAACACAATTCAAAACAGGTTTGAATTAATTTAATTATTTCTGAATTTAGAATCAGCATTAGCATATATAAATAAGATTTCCAAATAATAATGAGAATTAGGGACACCCTCCCCCCCCCACACACACACAAATTTGAAATCACTTACACGTATTATTTCAAAAAGATTCTGAAGCTCAACAAAATTTAAAGCCTTATGGCGTGTAAGAGAAATTAGAGAACAACTAAATCTACATCTAAATATATATGAACATATAATATATACATATACATTTATATAATGCACAAATATATATACACACCACTTTATTGGAACAAGTAGCTTACTTTTCTATTTTTTGTACAAATTTGAAACATTTCACAGAAAAAGATTAAATGGATACATTTTACTTAAAATGAGGGGGGCTTCCTCTGCTTAAAAATATATTCATCAAGTTTGAAAACTCCTGCAGTGAAAGGAGAATTAGTGTAGTGAGACCCTGAGGTCACAGGTTCCTGCTCTAGATGGGCCTACCACACCCTCTGCTGAGTGCTGGGCAAGCCTCTCAAGGGCTTCAGTTTTCTTCTCATCCATATAATGAGATTGAAGTAGATGATCTCTAAGGGCCTGTTGGCTCTAATATTTTAACACTCCGTAGAGAAAAATTACCATTCTCAATGGATTTATTCATTAGTATTCTATAAATATATACTCATCTTGATTTCTATTTTTATCTTATCAATACCCACTGTAGACAAACTCAAAACTAAAATGGCAAATCCCTCTGGAGATACTGTGGGACAAAAATCAGGAAATCCAGCCTCTTTTTGTCTTCAAAATGTAAGTAAAACAAATCTTACAAAATATCCCCAGTGACTTTAATTTTAAAAGCTTTTACTTCCCTTTAGATTTGTTATTAAAAAACAAATCCCAAAGACTGCCAGCCAGGTATAATGGAAGATGCAGGAAAACAAAACTCAGTCTAGGGCAGGATGAGATGTGTGGGAGCTGCAGAGGCAGCAGACAGAGCATGGAGGACCTCCCACGCCCTAAGGAACTTGAACCTGTTCTATAAACCCATTATCCTCCACCTTGTTTCCTGACACACTGGGTGGGTAACTCATATGCTCAGGTGACCATCTTTCATAGCGGATTGCCACAGAGATGACATTGGCCAGGGGGTTATGGACACTTGTCACTCTACTTCTCTCACCAAGATCCAGGCCCTAGAGAGATGGTGGTTGTGAACCTCTACTACAGGTTACAGGAAATTGCTAAAGAATTTTGAGCAAGAAAGTGACGTCCATATTTTATTTTGGAGAGCTCTCACTGGTGGCTGTGTGTAAAAAATGAATTTGAGATGAACAAGACAGAAGCAAAAGCCAAGAGATTTCACCAAGAAGGAGGGGGAAAAGAGGGAAGGAAGGGTCAGAGTAGAGAGAGCTAAAGAGAGAGCCCCCTGCTAGAAAGGAAGTCAAAATAAGAATGTCCCAGATGGTAAAGAACCAGAAAAGTACAATGTCAGAAAAGCCCAGGGAAAAAAGAGTGAGCACACAACGTGGTCTCGATCAACTTGGAATACAAAGAAAAGTTCGTGTGCCAATCAATCCCTCCAGAAAAATTTAGGACAATCCTTTTTGTACCACCTGGTCAGATGAAATGAAGAGTTATCATCCATGTTCCA
Source organism: Pteropus alecto (assembly GCF_000325575.1). NCBI lineage: Eukaryota > Metazoa > Chordata > Mammalia > Chiroptera > Pteropodidae > Pteropus > Pteropus alecto. The sequence continues at coordinate 379,978 of NW_006440137.1, read as the reverse complement.
GCTCTTCATATGCTTTAAACTCTCTCTTCCCTAGGAAACTTCAATTCTTTTACCTTCTCTTAAAGATTTTATTTTCACTCTCTAATAGAATTTTTAATTCCCTCGAAGGAACCTTGCCAATTGTTTCCATATCTTGCTTAAGTTGCCAAGTTCAGAGCTAAAGAGAATATATACAGAAAATTAATTTTCAGTTCCTACATGCTAAGGTCCTATTACACATTCTAGTTCACATTTATTCTTTAAATAAATGCATTACATTCAGGATCCCTCCTTATTTTATGGTCCCTTTCAAACTTTTCCCACTACGACTTGTCAATAGGTATCATTTTCTTATTCTTTGTACTAAAAGAAACTCGAATATTAACAGAAACTTTAAGAATCACAATGAAATCACCTCAGCCTGTATAAGATGGATAACAATGAACCAGAGAAATAAAATGGTCATATTGTGATACTAGTATAGGAAAAAAAATCTGAGGCAAAGATTTACAAGATCTCAGATGTATTTCTTTGAAGAAATAGACAATCCTACAAAATAAGACCAAAATAAGATATCTGAGCAGTGTTTTAGTTTTTTTTAATTAAGCTTATGTGTTCTATAAAAAATATATATATATTTTTAGTGAAGATATGTCTCTGAAAAGAGTATTCAGAAAAAAAGATTTTAAAACAAGTCTAAAACTTCATTTTGTTCTATTTTTATCTCATAAAAAATTACTTTTTCATGATAGCTATTTCCTCCAATTTATTAGTTTCCTGGTCTTGTAGTTAGAGGTAGTCTCCAATTAATAAGCACCTCACTTTTGTCTTTTTGGTATACAGTTCTATGAATTTTAGCATATGTATGTTTGTGTTAGCACAACCATAACCCAGGTACAGAACAGTTTCATCACCCCCAAAAATTCCCTTGAGCTGCCCCTTTGGAGTCACACCTTTCCCTA
>NW_006440137.1:368367-378960 GCF_000325575.1 Pteropus alecto | reverse complement strand
TTCCCTACCCCTAACCTCTGGCAACCACTAACCTGTTCTTCATCCAACACTTTAGTCTTTTCCTGAATGTCATGTAATCATATAGTATGTAACCTTTTAAGACTGGCTTATTTCACTCAGCATAATGCCTTTGAGATTCATCCAAGTTATCATGGTATCCACAATTCATTCCTGTTTTACTACTGAGAAGTATTCCATTATATGGATGCACCAGTTATTTCTAGTAGGTATATAATGGAATCACATTGTAGTTTTCATGTGCATTTCTCCAAAAATTGAAGAGGTTGAATATCTTGGGTTTTTCTCTGGGCGGGGAGGGGACGGGCTTTCCATCATTTTTCAGCGAAGTCATTTGGGAGAATGGCATCATCATTCATCTCTTGTACTACTAACAGAAAGTTCTACATGGCATAGAGTTGTGCATATATACAAGTTCAGGTTCAGTACCCTTGACTATCTATCTTTTTATGTGCTTATTTGTCATCTCTATATTTTCTTTGGTGAAGTTTCTGTTCATGCCTTTTACTCATTTTTAAACTGTTTGTTGTCTTACTGTTGTGTTTTGAGAGTTCCTTACATATTAGGGATATAAGTCCTTTATTGAAGATGTGCTTTGCAAATATTTTTCTCTCACTCTGTAGCTTATCTTTTCATTCTCTTAACAGTATCACTGGTAGAGCAAAAATATTTGATTTTGATGGAAGTCCAATTTATAATTTTTTTTCTTTCATAGATTGTGCTTTTAGAATCATGTCTAAGAATTCTTTGCCTACCCCCAGGTTCAAAGATTTTCTCCCAAGCTTTCTTTTAAAAGTTTCAGTTTTAAATTTTATATTTAGATCTAAGTCATTTTTGAGTTAAGTTTTATATAAAGCACAAAGTTTAGTTAGAGATTTTTTCTCTGTATGGATGTCCAATTCTTCCAACATTATATCCTTTATTGAAGAGAGTATCCTTTCTTCATTAACTGCCTTTGTACCCTGGCCAAAGCCAAGAAGTGGAAACAACCCAAATATCCATCAGGTGATGAATATATAATAAAAGGTGGTATGTCCATAAAATGAAATATTATTTGGCCATAAAAAGGAATGAAGTACTGACACATGCTTCACCACAAACCTTAAAAATATTGCACTAACTGGAAGCAGCAAGTTATAAAAGATCACGCATAACAATACCATTTATATATAGTATCCAAAATAGGCAAATCTATAGATATAAAAAGTAAGTAAGTGGTTGTTTACGGGTAGGGAAATGGGGCATTGAGAAGTGATAGTCAAAGGGTACAGGATTTCTATTTGGGGTGATGAAAATGTTTTAAAGCTAATTGTGGTGAGGGAGTGAACAGCAGCAAGATGGCCAAAAAAGATGTCCCTCAATCATATTTCACTCTCAACAACAATTTGGCATCCATCCTCAGACAAAAGTGCCTTTGTAGCAGCCATGGGATCCAGGTAGGAGACTGAAACTCCTGTGCAGTCCAAGAATGAGAGTCATTTTGAGAAGACACTGCCAAAGAGGCTGATTTCTCTCTCACCTCATCCAGAGTACTAAGTTGTGAGCTGAACGACAGGGTGGCAGAGTGGCTGGGAGATCAGCAGCCAGGGTTTGGAAAATATCAAAGAGACATGGATCTTACTAAACATGTCACTGAAACTATTGGGAGGCCCACTCATGAGTGCTTAGAACGTCTCACCCACAGATTCACTTAGCTGGCCCACAGGCACCCCAGCATTCTGCACATCTACTCACACATCCCCCCACCCAGTGACCAACTCCTTGTCCACGCTCCAAACTATGACAATAGTGAGCTTAGGCAGACAGCTAGTAAGCATGCACAGAAAGCCAGCACAAATCTGTAGGCCTAGGGGAGACTACCCTTAGGAAAGTAAAGGGGAGGTTGTCAGCACACAGTGTGGCTCTGCAAAAATGAAAGAAGGCATATAAGCTTAAGAATTCCACAACGAGAGGGAGACTGTGTGGAGCAGGTGAATCCACTGAAGGCCTGAGAGAGCCTCAGAATCCCTAGCAGGGCTGAGGAAAGGTATTTCTCTGCTGAAGTCAGTCAGTAAGGATTGCAGGAGGTGACTGCTACTTCAAATGCAAAGCCAGCAACACAAGGCTTCAAGGAACAAGAAAAATAAAAGAAACATGATACCACCAAAAGAACACAATTTTCCAGTAACCGCCCCCAAAGACATGAAGATATGCTATTTACCCAATAAAGAATTCAAAATAACTGTTTTAAAGCTCAGTAAGCTCCAAAAAAATTTAAAAACCAGACAATTAAATGAACTCAGGAAAACAATGCGTGAACAAAATAGTAAGTTTAACAAAGAGCTACAAATTGAAAAAGAGAACTAATGAGTAAGATGAAAAGAAAGCAATAGAAACCATCAACATCAGAACAGATCAAGCAGAAGAATCTGTAAAGACAGGACCTTTGAAGTTATTCAGCCAGAGACCCCCAAAAGAAAAGTTAAGAAAGCCTACGTGATCTATGATACCAAAATAAACCTGCGAATTATTGCAGTCCTGGAAGGAGAACAGAGGGAAAAGGAGGCAAAAAGCTTATTTAAACAAATAATGGCTGACAATTTCCTAAATCTAGAAGAGATTTGGACATCCAAGTTCATGAAGCTCATAGGTTCCTCAAACAAACTCGACCTAAAACTATCAAAAATCAAAGACAAGGGAGAATCTTAAAAGCAGTAAGAAAAAAGAAGCTTGTAATTTATAAGGAAACCCCATTAAGTTGCAACTGGCTATCTCAGGAAAAATCTTACAGGTCAGGAGACAGTGGGATTAACTTTTTGACATGCTGACATTAAAAAAAAAACAAAACTGCCAACCAAGAATACTCTTTCCAGCAAAACTGTCCTTCAGAAATGAGAGATAAAAACTTTCCCAGACAAAAGCAGAAGGAGTTCTTCACCCCTAGACCTACCTTATAAGAAATACTAAAAGGAATTCTTGAAGCTAAAATGAAAAGATACTAATTACTAACATAAAAACATATGAAAACAGACAACACACTGGTAAAGGTAAGTATACAGTCAAATTTAGAATACTCCAGTCCACCAAAAGAACAGAGTTAGATACACTTTTGTCAGACAAAACACTTTAATTCAAAACCTGTAATGTGAGATTAAGAAGGCAATTACAAAATGATAAAGGAGTCAACTTATAAGATATAACAATTTTAAATATATATGCACCCAACATGAGCACCCCAAAATATTAAGCAAATAGTAACAGATCTGAAGAGAAAAATAAACAATACAATATTAGAGGACTTCACTATCCCAATTTCAACAATGGATAGATTATCCAGGCAGAAAACCAACTGGAAAACACTGGACTAATGCTTTTAACCAAATGGACTTAATGAACATATACAGAATATTCCACCCAAAAGTAGCAAAATATGCATTCTTCTCAACTACTCACTGAACACTGTCCAGGATGTATCATATGTTAGGTCACAAAACAAACCTTAAAATTTTAAGATTAAAATCATACCAAGTATATTTTCCAACAACAATGGTATGAAACTAGCTGGGTCATATATTCCCACTACCAGAATGGGGTACAAAACAAAGAAAGGAGTCTCTAATTTGTAGCATATGTAGTGTGTGTGTGCACACATGCGCACGCGCATGTATGCGTGTAGTAGCTAGGTCCGGGAAGTTAACGTGTTCTTAATCAGCACTGCAGTTAGAAGTTGCAATGCATTTTCTCAAAGAAACCAGGCTGTAAATAATAACTGAGTTAGTTATGAAGGAGTAGGTTCTGTGGGTTGGCCTGAAAATTCTGCCACCATGTAGAACATTATTTTCATGGGAAAACTCCAAATGCCCAGTAGTTGAATGGAAAATGGATCTGGAGAAAAAAAATCTATTCATAAAATGGGTAATGTCTGTTGTTTTGTATTCTTATCACATACACAGGGAACTCTATAGAACAAGCAGTAGGAGGCAATTTATTAAAGGAAAAAGGATACAAAAACAACCACTATTGTCTATCTAAAACTGACAGCTGATCAGAATATGAGTACACAAATATAATGACACATGTGGAGAGATGAGGATTCAAAGTATAAAACGTATGCTTATATACAGCCCCAAAGCAATATTGGTGACTGTCAGCTTTTAGTGCTTTATAAATGGTTGGTTATGTAAGAGTATATTAATGGGGAAATATGTGTGTACATATACACATACATAAGAAAGGGGAGGTTGTCAGCACACAGTGTGGCTCTGCAGAAATGAAAGAAGGCATATAAGCTTAAGAATTATGTATATATGTATACCTATATGTTTATATATACAGAGATACATGATACACTACACACATGTAAGCGTAAAGTGATTTCATTTCATGAGGGATGTATTCAAAGATTTTGAAAATTAAGTCTCATAATTTGAGTTCTTTTCTCAATGAAACAAAAGATAAACAGATGGGTTCTTATAGTTCATAACTATGATCCTCATATCATATTTTTGTTTTAAAATATACTTAGGTAGAACAAACATTTGAAGTAAAACTTTTTACATTACTATATCCACCTTTAAAATAATTAAAAATACCACATGCCTTAGCATAGACGATAATCTTACTTAAAGACACATTATAGCCATTCCGATTTGGCCCCTGGTGCCAGCATTTTGTCCATCACCCTTACTTGCTCATATAACAATTTTCAAGAACTTACAGATTGTATGCTTTAGTGCTTTTATTCTGCTGGCATTCTGGCTAACGACTGAGTTCTTTCTCCTACGTTAACAATAATACTATCATGACAGGTTTTTGGCTTTCTTCATAGCATTTTGCCACATCTAACTTCTAACTTCCAAAATAACTCATTTTCAAATATATTTTTCAGCATTAGAATGTAATGAATGATTGGCAGAAAGTGTTATAGGCTTTAAAAATAGTATTAAATTATAATCAGTTTAAACTACCAATACTAGAGTTGACAAAACCATATAGACATTTAGATGTCTGTAAATAGCACAGGTCATATACTAACAAAGGATGGCAGAATGGTACCACTTTAACTGCAGTAACAAATGTAACAAGTCATATTGCCTGCCAACTTGAAATACCAGATTCTTGACAAAAGTTTTGTGTTTCTATAGTACTGATTTTGCTAGAGTAAGAACCTTAATATTAATCTGTACAATTTCAAATTTGTGTTATTTAAAAATTACATTAAGAATAAGTAAGGTATGGTTATTGACAAATTTCAAGGTAAATAATAAAACTCTGGCTTGAGTTTTGTTTTGTTTAAAAAAAAAAGACTGGTACTAAGCTTTTGTACAAATACTCAGAAATTCTTGCCATAAGTTAATTCCCAGAGAAAGTTAGATATTTGCAGACTATTGTTTCTTTCCTTTCATATAATTTGAGTGTTTGTCAATAGCAAAGGACTGTTTCATGTGTCAGTATGCGTGTGTGTACTAGTATCATATTAAGATCGTTTTGTCAATCGATTATGATACTGACAAGACAGATGACCCACCCCCATACCTAATCCCTTTCCCAAACAAAAAACCTATTGGATAGCTATGTGGAAATATTATAAACTGAAATGTGAAACTACATATAAACATAAAATCTAATTATTCTAAAATAAAGTTTGATCTAGTATAGCCAAAAATACATTGTACCAATAGGGAGTCAATATACACGAAAGGAATAAATATAAATTTACATGGACATTATCAGGATCTCCCAATTTGAATAATTTCCCTCAAAACAGACATACGAAGGATATAACAGAGAAGAAAAAAACGAAGTCTGAGATTATAACTAGGTATATCTGATTAGAGGTGTAACTGCCCCCTAGTGACAGAATATTATAATACACTCTAAAAACAAATCATCCAAAAGATCTACATTAATATAGAAGCTGGAAATAAGAATGCTTAAAATTGATGTTGCTTCCAAAATTTACAATTATTCCTTTTTCCTTCATTTGTTCATTCATTTATTACTTCGCTTTATATACAATAAGGAATAAAACAGGAATGATTTTATCCTTCATTGCAGTCTCTTGAAAGATATGCAAGTAAACAAAGAAATATATAATTAACAGATTATGATAAATGCTATAAAAGAAATGAACAGGGTGCTGTAATGGAGAATAATGAATTCGGGGTAATAAGAGACACCCTATTTTGGCTTAGGTGGCTGGGCAAAGCCTTGCTAAGGAAGTACGTATAAACTAAGACTAGGCAGATGAAAGTCCTGTATATAGGATTTTCAAGATGAACATGGGTGGGAGTGGAAGTGTACTAGGCAGCAAAAAAATGTAGTGTACAAAGTCTCAAAATTAAAAATTCTTGATCTTTCATCTTTATTCTAGAAACTGGCTTCGGCTTAACTCTATCTTTTGTGAACCTAGTTTAGCTTACCTCGAGTTTATATTCATATGCCAAAATTCTGGACATGTTAGGATGCTTGATCTTTAAAGCTTCTAAGTCTACATAAGTGCAGAATTCTTATTAAACTACTGAAGACTGGAAATTTTCTGTATTTCTGGTGTACTAAGGATAAAAAGATTGTTTTAGTGGTTATCTTGGTATAAGATAATGGGAAGTCTTTTCTAATGTATAATAAACAGTGAACCTGTATTAATAACTACATTAACGATAACAGTTAATGTTTAAGTAATTGTCTTCACAGCCACTGTAGTTATGAGGCCGCAGGTTTTTTAAGGCTTTTGTAACTGGGGGTAGGAGAATGAGAGTAGGCCAAGTTAAAATACCACATCCTATTGTTCTTAGCAAGGTAGGCACTTACTAAGTACTTTATTTCCAATATCCCATTTCATCTTTAAACCCATGAGGTTAGAGTTATTATAATCCTATTTTACAGAAGAAGAAAACTGAGGCATAAAAATATTAAAGTAGCTTGCTCCAGGCCTCATGGCTAGTAAGTAACGGCGTTGGTTTTAGAACCACAATCTGTATAATTCTAGTCTATGCCCCATTATGCTACATACTACTTTTCATTTGTGAAAGAATAATTAAGAGAAACTAAGTTTAGTTAAAAGTATAGCTAAATATGAACTCACGAGGGAGATAAAAATATAAATTTTATAGAATATGTACTGTATATAAATTATCAATGAGTTCTTTCACTAAATAAGTCATTCCTAACCATGGTATGTATGTGAATCGTGTGGGGCGTTTTAAAAACTTACCTGCAAAACCTCCCACAGATGATGTCTGCACTTTTAAAAGTCCTACAGATTCTAACTCAATCCCATCAAGAACCACTTCATAAGAATAAAAACTCCTTAAAATTAGTACTATATAAACTATTTAATCACCTAATTCCTGTAACAGTTCACACAGGAAAGATACTTCTTAGAGAAAATGGCACAAAGGAAAAAGCACAAGTTTAAGAATTAGAGAGACTTAGGTTTGAATCTTAGCCCACTCACTTGCTATATGTACGACTCAAGGGAAAATTAACTTCTCTAAATGTTAGTTTCTTCACCTATAAAATGGAAATTTTTTTAAAACATCTACCTCTTAGAATTGCTGCAATCATAGATAATGCATGCAGGAATGTAGTAAGTGTTCAACTGGTAGTTGTTATAATTAATCCCAAAATTGCCGAAACAAATATTAGATTTGGAAATTCAACAAAAATAGTGAGTGCCAACCTAGGACAAAGTATACTCTGTGAAGTTACCAAAGTGATAACAGTCTTTCAAGAGCTCATGATCTAATAAAAGAGCAGGGCATTCTCTCTAAAAAGGGAAATTGTAATAAGCATTAACACAGAGAGGTATATTTCATATATCATGAGGAAATGGAGGAAGGAGAATTCTGATGTAGAAATGGTTCTTAAAACTGCAGTATGAACTGTGCCTTAAAAGAAACATATGTTCCTTGGACCTTATTCCAGATCAAAGGTTCGTAAACTTTAACATGCATCAAAATTACACGGAGGGTTTGTGAAAACACACATCGCTAAGCCCTACCCCAGAGTTTCTGATTCAAGAGATCTGGAGTGGGGCCTGAGAACCTGCATTTCTCAAGTGACATTGATGCTAATGGTTAAGAGAAACTTCTTCAAGAACTATCACTCTGGACAGAGAGTGCTTGAGCAAAACTGATAAGTGATATACAGGGATATCCCTGAGCTGTATAATATGGGCTTTGTGTGAGTGGTTAAGGAATATGGTTAGAAGTCTAGAAGAAACTTAATAAAAACATTGCCTTCTCTAATAAGAGGTAGATAAATTACCCTTCCTAGGAAGGTGATCTAACATTCAGGATTAAGTTAAAACTATTTAACTACCCCTCATGATATGAAATTATCTTTAATCTGTTATCTTTCAATACCACTTGCTATTCCCAGCTTTGCATTACACAGGTAAACATTAAGGTAATGAGGCAACAGTAGATTGGGGGCACAACGATAATTAAATGTAAAAATATTAGAAACAGTGTCACTCTTATTTTTTATAAATGAGAATATAACACTAATACATCTTGAATTTTAATACTTTATTTAGTGTGCTATAGGTTAAAATTATTCAAAAACACAGAGTTGAAACCTATTCAATAGTGTCATTTATAAATTTCGAAGAATCTCCCATACTCACCAAAACCATCAATATCTAGATTATTTTCAACCACAACGTCTAGCAGAGAGTCACCAACTTTTCCTTCGGCTGTTAATGTTTCACCATCGCGGTTTAAAAAGTGGACTGTTACTTTATCTTCTGAGCTGGAAAAGGAAGCAGAGTTATATTATTTTCAGTAATTTCAAAAGATACTTTAAAATAATTGGTTTAAGAATATGTTGCATGGTTAAAGAAATGGTGTGTGTGGGTGTTTGTGCGCACATGCACATGCAAATATGCTCTTTTATAGTATTTTCTTTTCTTTCCAAAGTTCATTTGGGAAGAAGACACCACAAATCAAGGGTATGTCTATCTGCCTACCTACCAGCAGAGCTCTAGCACTTTAAAGGAAATGGCAACTGTACAATGCTGTAAAGTCCAACACAGGGAATATAGTCAATGGTATAGTAATAACTATGTACAGTGTCGGCTGGGTACTAGGCTTATCTGGGGAAAGGGGGGGTCACTTCATAAGTTATATAATGCCTAACCACTATGCTGTACACCTGAAACTAATATAATATTGAATGTCAACTGTAACTGAAAAAATTTTTTTTTAATTAAAAAAAGAAATAACAACTACAACACTAGCAAGGCCATGTGTCTATGTACACCATGTACGTCCTTAGTGGTCATAGTCACAGATTACAGTCATACAAAAACATTCAGCAATCATTATCACTCATGAAGTCTATTTTACTCTCACACAGCTCTAAAAATCAATGTCTCTATGAATGTATCCTGAAAAACTAGACCATGGTTGGGGTGAGCTTTAGAAAAACAAATCATTCTGCTATCAACAAGGCAACTGTCCAGGTGTCTGATAAGTCCTGTTGTTGACAGGCAGCGGTTTGAGTATCTGAACATATTATTTTGGTCCACTTTGTATAGTCAAAAATCAAAGTGACGAGAAAAGGTTGTTTGTTTGAATCTGTAGGAAGATAAATATACCTCCTTATGTGTTCCTCTATAGGATATTATATTATCTATCAGCTAGCTGATCTAAATTTCTTTCCCTTCTCACAAACATCGCACCAAAATTTAGGAAAAGAAATTATACTAGTGATTGGATCCTTATTCTCCACTACTGGTCATTGTAATTTTTACCTCACAATTGAAAAGATGTACTTCAGCATAAAATAATTAGTTGTAATTTTCACTACTGCTAGTAGCTAGTAGTCCGTCAAAGAAAACTTTGTTAATATCAGTAAAATTTACAATTAAATAACTCCAGAGCTATAAATATCTTGCAAATTGTCAAATCAAATTATCTCATTTTACAAACAAGGCAACTAAAGCCCCTCTCAGATAATGGCCTCTCTAATATTTCAACACTGAAAAAAATTCATTAATTAAAAATTATCAAAAGTGTGTGAAAGTCCCTCAAAGGGCCTTTGCTCTCCAACTTTTCATAGCAAAAAAAAAAAAAAAATGCTTTAAAAACAAGTATTTTGAAAATTATTCATGAGTTTCAAGGTAGAATGGCTGAGAATGAAGATACTCTGGAGGCAGGGAGACTAATTTGTAAGTTATTAAAAGAGCATAAACTAAGCAAGGATGTAGGAAATATTGACTTAAGAAATATTCAGGAGGTAGAAAGACAAGATTTCATGCTCTGGGAAGTAAATATGATCCTTCCAAATCTACTATTGATTTATCAGCCAACAGCTCAAAAAACTATGTTCTTCACTTGTTACCTTTTATTCACAGTCATCTATTCTGCTCAAACACAGCAGATATTTTAACAAATCTGTCAAAGGTTGCTGTGCTAAAGTTCTTAACAGAATTCTAACAGGGGAATTACAGCTGCTGATGCCTACCCTTTCACCATATAAGGCAGCCAGGGATGGTTGGTCCAAGAATAGGGCCCAGTCCAGGGATCCCGATTTCTATAGCTACCTTGACTCTTTCAAATGACCCTATGAGCTAAAGAATTATCAACTACT
>NW_006440137.1:358733-368354 GCF_000325575.1 Pteropus alecto | reverse complement strand
AAAAAAAAAAAAAAAGACATGAATTTTAGTTCTACTTTCGCCAGCTACTTAATATGGAATTTTTATTCCCAATTATCTACCCTTACCCCATCTACCTCACAGGATTTTAAGAGTCTAGTGAAATAATATATAAAAAGCTCTTTGCAACTTAAATCATTACAAAATATAAAGTATTTTATCAGTGTATTTTGGAGTTAAGGGAGTTTTTTCGACTCTCAATTACTGATAGCTTATCTAAATGTTAAATTTCAATCAGAACTGCAGTTTCTAGACTGGTGTGTCCAATCAACCTTCATATGTTCTATACCTGCAATGTCCAATACAGTAGCTACTAGTTACTGAGTATTTGAAATGTGGCCAGTGCAACTGAAAAACTGACTCTTTAATTTTAACTGTAATCATCTTAAACTTAAATAACCACATGTAGTTAGTGGTGACTGGACTGGGAAGCACAAATCTCAGATATAAGAGTTGGAAAATCTAGTTGTAGCTCCAAAGATGTGATAGGAAGCACAAGGCCATCAAGAGAAACTGTGCCAGTGAAGAGGAAAGCAGGATTATGAGGGAATAAAACAAACATGTTTCCCTTTAAAACAACTGGATAATACCCAAATCCAAACGATAAATTTGAGTAAAATAATTCCGATTTACAAAAGCATTTATGTTCTTTAAATACTAGTTACACAAGTATGTTAACTGCCTGTCCCAATTTTTCAAGAAAGCATCTAGTAGAAAACAAGGCTTCCATTTAGAGGGATGTCAAAAGCAGGAAAATGTAGAGAAAAGAGAAAACAAACAGGGACAAATCCGGCTTACCTTCTCCTGAGTTAATACAACAAATTTATTGAGCAACCACTAAATAATAAGATTAAGGGGAAAAAAATAGGACTAAGTCCTACACAAAGAATACAAATCTCCCTCCAGTTCTTGCTTCCTACTACATGCAAGCAGTGGATCAGAGCGCAGTTCAGATAATAATCCTGTGAGGCCTTTACTATTGTTCCCCGCACTTACAAATGGGGAAACTGAGGTTTATAGAGATTGAAGAAGTTAGTAAATGCCAAAGTCCAGTTTAAAACCCAGCTTTGCCTCTCCAATACAGGGGCTTTACCCTATATAAACTGGAAGAGAGCATACAGGGAAGCATGGGGCACAGAGTGGGTGTATTCTAAATGGACATTTCGCTGACAAAGAACTGAAGACAGAATTACCTAACAACACAGCAGGAGAAAGGCCTGGTTTGAAAATAAATAAATAAGCAAGTAAGCAAGTAAGTAAATAAATAAATAAATAAACAAAACAACTTGCTGGCCGGGATCACAATGGAGTGCATCTTATGAAGGTCACCGCAGGTTCCAGGAAAAGGGTAGATCCGAGCCAAACCACATGGACAAACAGCGGCAGCAAAGTGCCCCGCTTTCCTCAGGGCACAAGAGGCCCTCAGAAAGGGAGATCGGGGTTCCCGGGTCCCCGTTTCCCACCAGGCGTCGGTGCTTCGGTAAAGTAGCTTTGCGGCTCGACATTAGGGAGACCAGAGCCAGCACCGAGCGTCGGGAAAGGGCCGCGAGGATCGCCGCCGAAGAGGGTCGAGAGGCGGGCGGTCTGGGTGTGTGCGGGAAACGCGAGAGTCCGAGAAAAGCCCGCAGGGCGAGAAACTGGGCCCTGGGATCAGGCAACCCCCGGGCAGGGCACGTACTCCTGGATGAGGGACCCCCTACCCGCACGCGCGCCGGCCCGCGCCTCACCTGCTTCGCGCCCGCGCCGACAAGCTCAGTGTCCGGCCCGGCTCGGCGCTCCCGCCTCTCGGGTAACAACCGGATGCGACGCAGGCCGCACGGCTGCGGCCGCGAGAGGCTACCCGAGCGCGGGCGGGCAGCGGCGCGGGCGCCCGACGCCCGCGGGTCACTGCGAGGGTCCTGCCGGGCTGAGAGCCCAGGAGTTCCGCTCCGTGCGCGCACTGACGGCTCCACGCGCCCTCCCCGTGACCTATAAATCCTTTAGCACCCCAAGCGCAGCCCCTCCCCCTGCAGGTTCCCACGCCTCCCGGAAGGATTTTTTAGGGGGCGGAGCTAAACGCTTTGCTTTTCTGCGTTCTGACCGGGTTTTGTTTTAACTGTGATACTTTGTTAATCCACTAGGGTTGCCATGCAGGAACAATGAAATGTGAAAGATAACTGAACGTCGGACAGAAAGTCGCAGTAAAACAACCGCCAGTTAACTAAGCCACTTTCTTCCGTGCCGCCCTGCCCTCTACCTCCCTGTTAAAAACAAAAAACAAAAAACAACAACAAAAAAACGCGGTTGATTTCTGTCACCTTGGAGTTCAAACTAGAGTGAAAGGGAATTCTGGGCGTTATCAAACAAGGACAGTAGGAGAAAACTTCAGCAATTTCAGAATGCCAATAGGCATGATACGCAGAGAGATAATTATGACTATAAAGTTATAAATGACCAAAATGAATAAACGTGGAATACTGGAGAAGGCAGGCAATAATCCTAGTTCCATATGGAAAATAAATGAGTACTTGAAACCCATGAGACATAAAAGGAAAATTTTGATGAACTGAGAGTTTTAAAATACTTTTACAAAAACCAGAAGGCTGAATTATTTTAAAATACTTTATTGTGGTGAAAACAGCACAGGCTTTGAGGTCAGAAATTAATGTTCAAATCCAAGGTCTACTACCACTTCTAAGCTCCAAGACCTTGGATAAATTATTCTCATTAGAGGATCAGAGTTTTCATAACAGTTTCAGGGATAAGATGTTCCATCCCTCAGGGCCATTCTGAGGGTTAGACAAACTAACACACAACGCACAACGGGCATAGTGCGTCACAAACAATGATGGATAACTTCCTGGGTCTGCCTTCCTAAGGTTACTCTTAAAGAGTCTAAAGGCCAAAGTCAAATAGATACTGCAAATATGCTAAACACAAGAAAAGATACTTTAATGACTATTTAGAACAATAAAGAATAGATCTGAGAAAAGTCTCTCCAGACACTGTATGGTGGGCATTGAATGATGGCAGACAGACAGCAGTCATTCAGCTCCTGCATTTCCTCAATCTGACAATAAACAGAAAGACCATCAAGTTGGAAAGGACACAACAAACCCTGGCAAGTAATTCAGAAGAGAAGGTTGTAAAAGAACAGTTAATTTTTTATAGGCTCAATCTCCAAAGTCAGGTGAATTAATTGTAAGAAGAAAACTAGAAAAAAAAATTGCAGATATTCCCTCTCCTCTCAGTCCACCTATAGCAATCCAGCTTCAAATCGGTTGTGGCACTTATAGCTGAACATGTTAACTTATAGCTTTTTGCTCTGTAGTTGTTTGTACACATAATTTATCTTAGTAGCCCCCACACTACCGGGCACAGGCCCTTGAGCATATCGAATCTTCAATAAGTATTTGTGAGTAAATAAATCTCATGTAACTTCCGTTAGTAATCATCAGAATTCATGAAACATGAACATGGAAATTAAAGACAGGGAAAATGGTATTCAGATTTTCAAAGTCAGATAAAGGTTAATTCCAAAGATTACGGGCATCAATATTCAGCAGTATTCTAGAGGGGTTCATGAACACAGATAAAAAAGCAATATGGAATTATTAAGGACAAGTTTTACTTATATATTTCTCTGTCTTACAAAACTCTCACCCCTCCATTTTTCACTCCTATTAAAATCCATCCATATTTTGAAACACCTCAAATTATCTTTCCCACAGTTGTTTATTCTTGTAAAACTTGAAGTATCTGTTCTTTCAAGTTGGATAATGTTCATGAAAGTGTTTTTGTAAACTGTGAAATGTCATAAAAATTCAGATTCATTGTTTATTGAGCACCTACTCTGAGCTTCACGGTACCATGTGCTCCATCACACATGCTTTGTGTAGCTCCTCTAGACTGAAGTTCCCAAGAGCAGGGATGTTCTCTATTCATCTTCATATTCCTAGCCCATAGCAGCCATTTAGTAATATCTTTGTTAAAAACTGTCTTAGGAACTTTTGCAATTTTATCTCATTACATCACAGCATCTCTGTACCGTAGATATGCCTATAATCAATAAATGCCTTTAATCAACAAATATTTATTGACATTAGCAGTATGTAAATCACTATGCTAGTGCTGAAGACACAGCAGTGAATAAAACAATCCCTGTCCTCTTATTTTTAGATAAGGAAGCTGAGGTACACAGTAGTTGTGACTTTCTTAGAATCCTACTGCTAATAAGTTGCAAGCCCAAAGTGTAAATCTAGGTGTTCCTTGTCCCAAGGCAGAAGCACAAGAAATGATCATTTTATTATCTTATTATACAGATGATCCCTGACTTACGATGGTTCGAGTTAAGATTTTTCTACCTTACGATGGTGGGAAAGTGATGTACATTCAATAGAAACTGACTAGGCTAAACTTTGATGGTAGGTTAAGTGCATTTCCAATTTATAATATCTTCGACTTATTTATGGGCTTATCAGGATGTAACCTCATCTTAAGTTGAGAAGCATCTGTATTTTATTATTGATTTATATATTATTCATATGATTTTACTATTATATATTATATGATTGATGTATATTTATGTATCATATATTTTTCAACTCTAATTCAATAGTAGATGCCTAAGATTCTACATGATCCACCTACAGGCATAACTCGGAGATATTTAGGTTAAGTTCCACACCACCATCATAAAGTGAATATCACAATAAAGTGAGTCATAATCTTTTTGTTGGTAGAAGGTCTTGTCTTCAGTTTGTAAAAAACACAACACTTGTAAAGTACAACAAAGTGAAACACAATAAAATGAGGTATGCCTATAATTTAGGGATAAGGTCAGAAATTATTATCTAAATTTTTAAAAAGGAGCACAAAATTAAACCTAAGTGCATTTCACCCCAAGAAATCACTCATTCTACCCCCCAGGATTTGTTAATATGGCTGATGATATTGGTGAGTTTCCTAAGGTTAAATTAATTATATAACATATAAATAAATTACTATTTTTGTATTAATTGATCTTCCTGCCTGCAGTCTTATCTCACTCTAAGGCAATCTCCATGCTGCCTGTAGGCTGAGTCTATTAAAATACTGATATGATCATGTTCCTTTCTTCATGAAAATACCCAAATGACGTTCCATCATCATTACATGATATTCCATTACTATTGGAATGACAATGGAATAGAATTCTATCATCATTTATTAATAGAATAAAACAAATTGCTCAGTTGGACACACAATACACCTTCAGCTCTTTTCACTGCCCACGCAACATCTATCCTGCCTCATGCCAGCATTGGTTCTGCCTCATGCCTTTCTTCTCTGCAGATTTTGTACTCCACTGCCTGCACCTGGCTAACACACGGCCAGCCTCCAGAATTCAGTTCAGTCCTTTGCAGGAACGATTCTCTGACAAATGCAACTTTTATGAACCTTCCACACTATAAATCCCTCTATTTAGTTTACAATTAAATGTCATATGCAAATAAGAACTTGAATCAAGTGGCTTGCTAGGTTTCAAGTCCCATTTATTTAATATTACTTTTCAGGTACTTTTTTAAACTTATTAACATATCCCTCAAATGTTAATAGTTGATTGTCTATTTTGTGATATTAGCCTCTCCTGGTTAACAGTTCACTTGGGGGTGCAAATGCTGGTGTTCTAATTGTCATTCTTTCTTCCTTGATTACCTAGGCAGGTTTACCCTCATCTTCTCTTCCAATATCCTGAAGAGCCTGTATAGAAAAGGCAAGATAAATACTTATTTCCCTTTATTTATCTGTCATACAGGTTTATTCGTGCTTTGTATTTATTCAAAAGCTGGTTTAAAAAGTTACAATTTTCTAGAAAATGGTATATTTCACCTAAATTTTCTAAATCTATTGGCATAAAAGTATTCCTAGTATTTATTTTTTAAAAAATCTCTAATATTTCTATAACTATATTGCTTTTTATTTTTCTTATATTCTTTCTCGATCTTCTTTCTTTTTCTTTGAGTAATCTTGCCAAAAATTTATTTTATTAGTCGTTTTCAACTTTGGGCATTAATCTGTACTGTATCTTTGCTTTCTAATTTTATTTTCTTATCTTTATAATTTCCTTAATTCTAAGTTCTTTGGATTTACTTTTTCTAACTTCTTGATCTAGATAGTTAGCTCATTAATTTTTAATTTTGTTTCTTAAAAAAAAATTAAATTTCTCTAAGTATTTAAATTCTTTCTAAGTAGTATGTTTGACTGTTTCCAGAGTTTGAAATGCAATATTTTCTTTATTGTTCAGTTTAAATATTTGCAAATTTCCACTCTGTCCTTTGATTGTGAGCCATTTGGAAGTGCATTTTGATTAAGGTTTCAAGACTTTCTTCAACATATGAAATTACTTACTAACAAAAGAATAAATATAATAACAGCCATCATTTATGGGGTGCTTACTCCGTGCTAAGCACTCTTCTAAGTGCTTTACATGTTTTGACTTACTTAATGGTGGGTATCAGTGTCATTATCATTTTACTGATGAATAAACTGAGGGACAGTTTATGTTTAAATAAAATAAAGTTTGGAGTGTTATCAAAAGAAATTATACTAGGTGGCTTTCAGTATAGTAGTTTTTATAATATACAAACACAGCAGATACAATATATATTATGTATTATATTCTACAAAAAATGGATTTATTCACCTTTAAAGTTGACGGGAAATATAAAATGAAATCTACATGTTTCCATTTCTTTGCATCTAAAAGAAATGCTGTTGGTGTGTGTGTGTGTGTGTGTGTGTGTGTGTGTATGAGAGAGAGAGAGAGAGAGAATTTGACTCAATATCAAAATGGATTTCTTCCAGTTCTGTTTTTCATCTTGTTTGTACCATTTTTACAATATGATTCTGTTCAAGACATTAGATGTGTATTAATTTGTCCTTGGAATTATTAATATGCAGGCCAAACTAAAGCTTAAAAATAAAGAAATTTTAGTTAACAACTTCATGGGAGAGCTCAAGGCCAGTCTTCAGGAATGCAGCATTTGATCTTTCTGGATTAAGATTGAGTAACCAGAGAGCAATTGCCAAATTTCCTTTAACTCAGTTTACATAAAGCTTTGAGTTACAAAAATATATATATTTTGTTTTGTTCCAATGTCCATTGTTATTTGCAGTAGTTTCTGAGTATTAGTCTATTGCCAAGATTCAGTCTTGGGGTTTGCTTTAAAAATCTGTTTCTATCAAAATTTACCTAAAGTTGTGACCATTTCAACATCTCAATTTTTTTTGAAAACTTCATCTCCATACAAATTAAAATCACTCTGCCTACCATTTCCCGACAAGATGATTAAAAATCCAGTGTTTAACAACTCAGTGTTGGTGAAGCTATGGGGAAGCAGGTACTCTGAAATATTTCTAGTTGGTGTGTAAAATAGTCCAACTTCTACAGAGGACAATAAAATAATATTTATAAAAATTACAAATTTATTTACCCTTTAACCCAAGAATCTCACTTCTGGGAATTAATCCTACAGATACAGCTTTGGATGATACGAAATGATATGTGTAGTGTTATTTGCAGCATTGTCTCTAATAGCAAAATACGAGAAATGCCCTTTCAAATGTCCTTCATTAAGAGATTAGTTAAATAAACTATGTAACAGTAGCTCCCCCTTATCTGCAGCATCACTTTCTGTGCTTTCAGTTATCTGTGGTCAACAAAGGTCCAAACATATTAAATCGAAAATTCTAGAAATAAACAATTCGTAAGTTTTAAATCGTGCTATCTGAGTAGTGGGACAAAATCTCACTCGTTCCCACTCTGTCCCACCTGGGACATGAATCATCCCCGCAAAGTGCAAGAGTAATGATGCTGACAATTCAGATATGTCAAAGAGAAGCAGTAAAGTACTTCCTTTAAGTGAAAAAGTATGTGTATATAGGGAAAAAAACATAGTATATATAGCATCTGGTAATATCCATGGTTTCAGGCTTCCACTGGGGTCTTGGAACATATCCCCTACTGATATTGATTAACATGCAGCTGAAAAAGAAAGGAAAGGAATGATCTTTGTGTACTGATACAAGGTAATTTCCAAGATATATTGTTAAGAGAAAAAGGCAAAGTATATAACGGTGATAATAATGTATTATCTTTTCTGTAAGAAAGGGGAAAAATAAGAATATTTATATTCGTATTGCTTAAATGTGATAGATAAACATTGGAAAGATAAATAAGAAAGAAAGAAATGGAGCATGAGGAACAGAGTAGACGCGTGGGGCAGGGCAGGGAGCAAAACTCAGTGTATTGACGTGATAGTATTTTGACTTTTGGACAATGTAAATGTACTACCTACTCAAAACAAAACAAAACAAAATAAATAAAACTTTCAAAAAGAAAAAGATTCCTTTTTCTATTGTTCACAGATTTTTCTAAGCATGTTATACTTTTTGATAATGTTGTATATGAACTCAAGGCATTTAGCAAGGAAGGAGCAAGGGTGGAAATGCAACAGTGTCCTATAAGAGAGAACTTAGAGCAAGCATATGAAAGAGAGCTAGATCTGAAAGATCATAAAATGACAAAATGGCATAATTTTCTAGCTAGAAGGATCTAAATGATACTTAAACATTTTTATAGATTTTTATAGATTAAGAAAACTGAGGCCCAAAAAGTTAAATGACTTGCCATAGTCACTTTGACACACAGAAATCAGAACTGGAATTCCAGGACCCCTGATTAATAATCTCAATGTTTATTTCTTTACATCTTGAGCCCTTCCATTGATTAATGATACTCTTCTAATGAAGTACAAATAAGATATATAAAGTGCTTTAAGCATTTTAAAATACATTAACTACTTTATCTTATTATATTATCATGATAAGGTAGTATAGTGTAATAGTTAAGGTCATGAACTTTGGAGTTAAGACTTTGAATCTCTGCTTCATCACTTACCTGCTGTGTGATATTGGACAAATTACTTAACTTCTCAAGACTGTTTCCTTATCTATAGATTGAGATTATAACAGGCCCCACTTCAAAGGAATGATGTGAAGAATAAATGAAATAATGCACGTTAAGGAATTAGCCTGGCACTTAATATGTGTTCCCTAAATATTATTATTGTTACTGCTTTTATTTTACAGATGAAAAACTGAGGGTCAGGAGAATGGTTGAGTAACTTGCCCAAGGACACATAATTTACAAGTAAGTGGTATATCAAGAATTCAATTTAGGTTTTCTCACTTCAAAATCTCATACTCTTTCCACCCGGTGTAATTCATAGATTCAATGCACTTGGTTTTCCTTTAACAGTTAGAGTTTAACTCATTATAGTAGTTTTTCTACTTTGGCTTGCAATTTGGTCAATATGAACCCTCTTACAGAAAAGAAAAGATAATAGCTCAATGTGTTTGGATAGCAGAAAAGAAAATAATCTCTTGTATTCGATCAGATTTTATTTTGCTGCTGTTAAAGGATCTAACAGATTATAAATAAAAGTTAATTATTTTGTGTGTGCTAACATTATATTCCCTGACATCTAATTGGTGATAAAAAAAATATTTTCTTTACATAAAGAAACCAATTTCATCTACATAAGATTAAATATATGTAATATAATTTATAAAATTATTTAT
>NW_006440137.1:319578-358665 GCF_000325575.1 Pteropus alecto | reverse complement strand
TTATTTATATGTAAATGATATGATTATATATTTTAATAGTATATGTATTATATAATTATATGCCATTTTTATAAAATTATATAATACAGTTTATATACCATATATAAGTATATAAGTTATAAATAACAATTATATAAATTATCACATAAATGGGATATAATGTATTATTTATATATAAGTATATAATATATAGTTTAGATATAAATGTTTACATGTCTACAAATCATCTTAAAATGGTTGTGCAGCAATTCAATAAAATATCTTTGAATTATAAAAGTATGAAGGAAAATGTAAACTGTTCCAAAGGAGGTACTGTCATCTTAATTAACCTATGTTTAATAGCTTTTCCTTCGGGACTTTGCAAAGCTTTCTCAGTAAACATACATTGTAAAGCATTCTCTGGCTTGGTCTCTGAGTGTGTACTGTATAAAGAATAAAAAATCGACCAGTTTATTGTGTATGTGTAAATAGCCTGGTCATCGGGCTATTTTTAGCCATAGTAACATCTAGTGCAACTTTACATAGAAGACTTAGAGTGTGATTTGTAAGTATGATCTGTAAAATAACTGAGAAAAATTCCAATGTATACCTGTGTAAATAGATTTGTTAACTGAAATATGCTTAAAGAAAAGATAAAATCTGTAAATAAACTGATTCATAAATTTAAAATTTTTTCATTTTTTTAATTGAGATATAATTGACATATAGCATTATATTAGTTTCAGGTGTACGACATAATGATTCTGCATTTGTATGTATTGTGAAATGATCACTGCAATAAGTTTTGTTAACAGCCATCACCACACATAAGTACAAAACTTTTATGTGCCTGTCTATATATACATAGAAAAAATATACTTTTATATAATTATAAACAACTTCAATAGGCCATCAACGAGTAAATAAGTAACCAAAGTGTGTATATCCATACAATAGAGTATAAGTTGGCAATTAAAAAAAGGAATGATCTGCTGATAAACACAGCAACAGGGATGAATCTCAAGAGAAAGAAGACAGACACAAAAGATTGCTTATTGTGTGAGTCCATAATATTAAGTGTAGAACTGGCAAAATCAATAGGATAGAAATCTGATCAGTGGTTGCCTGGAGTTGGGGATGAGGTAGCACTGGCAGCAAGAATTGTGAGGGAACTTTCTGGGGTGATGGAAATATTCTATATACTGATTGTAGTGATGGTTCCTAGAGTGTGAAGACTTACAAGAACGTTAATATAATTTGTGGCCCAACACTTATACTTTTGCAGTTTGAACTCTGAGGCTGCTGACAGAGTGTGATTCTTCTCCTTAGGCTTGTACCTGCCTGCAGAACAAAGTCTTTCTGTGCTGTTTCATTTCTTTTAATAAGTAACCTAAAGCTTTTGTTCTATAATCCTAAACTGGAATTAGGACTTTGACAACTGCCTAATCATTTATTACCCATTGTTCTTGTCTCACAGCCCCCCTTCCTGACTACTGACACAGCCAAACTTTGAATCTTCTAGTTGCCCCCACCAGTCAGAGACGAATGATGTAAGTTTGTGGTCTTGTTTCCCCTAGTAACTCATCTCTTTGATCATCAGCTCTTTGCACTTCCACCTTTAAAAACCTTGCTCTATCCCCCTACTTCAGAACATGTCTTCATTTCATACCTAGGACTACATCCCTGATTTGCAAATTAAACTCTTTCAATTTCACCCAGAATTTTTGTTAACAGCTGTATACATTCATTAAAACTCATAGAAGAGTACACTTAAAATGTGAGCATTTTATTGTACATAAATTATGTCTCTGTGAAGTTAATTTAAAAACACATTCCCCTTAAAGTACAGCTTAGGGAATATGGTCGATAATATTGTAATAACCTTGGTGTCGGATGGATACTAGATGTATTGGGGTTATATAAATGTCTAATCATTATGTCATACAACTGAAACTAATATAATACTGTATGTCAAATGTAATTAAAAATATAAATAAATAAATCTGCTAGCATCTCAAAATGAAACAGAAGATTTTTCTTTTATAGATAGAGTAAGGAAAAGGCAAGCCGAGAAAAGAAGAATTTGTGGCGGAGAAGCTGGACAAGTAGGAGAACGACCAGTGAGGTCTAACAGGAAAGTGCCCATTGGCTTAGCTGAGAATTGGGTACCTTCTACATTTGTGCTTGCTCAGGCTTGGGGGCAATCAGAGTTCAGGATCCTGTAGGAAAGAGAGAAGGCTGACTAAAGTTTGGCTAACATGCATTTTGTTCCTAATTAAGAGATGTTTATGAGGCAAAGAATGGGAATTTGGACAGTCTGTGTCTGACCTTTCCATAGGTAAACAAGGAGGGCATCTGTGAATCCTATCTAAGGCATGTGTGGAAGGGGGTTCTTTACCGTAAGCTGTTTTACAGAACACACAAAAGAGAATTTCTTAACCTTCACTGTTTACCAGGGTCACAGGGCTCAGGTAAAACTCATTATCAGCTGGGACCATTTATGGACAAATTGGCTGTATCCACTGAAATAAATATCACTTCTGTCATATAAGGTCACGAATATATTTTACTTGACATGGACTCTATCATGCCTCTGTAATCTGATTTCTAAGGATTTTCGTTCTTACAAATTTATTTTTGCAGGAACTCTAAAATCATTTTATCAAGTAGCATTTTGATATCAAGTATCAAAATGAATGCTACCCTCCAAAAAACCCAACAAAACTATTATGATTCTGATTTGAATTGTATTATATTAATCTAATAGTTTGGGGAGACTCAATGCTTTTTATTATAAGTGGCTTTGTATTTAGAGATTTAATGTTTCTCTATTTGATTATGTCTTGTATTATATACTGAAGTGATATTTTATAGTCTTCTTGTAAGTCCATCATCTTTTTGTAAAATGTATTGTTAGATATTTATAATATTTTTGTTATGATTGTTAAGACATTTTTGCTGATCCTATCTGCTTACTGCTTGTAGAGGAAGAAAGCACCTATTTTTATATGTTATATCCAGCTCCTTATCAAGACTACCTACCAATTCTGGTAGCTTCTTAGTATAGTCTCTTCAATTTTCTAATTGTACAATCATAATAGATATAGATCATATTCTCTCTTTTATCCAATATTTGATGTGATTACTTCTTCTATTTTCACTGTATTAGCTGTCCTAGACAGTAGCCACTAAGCTTATGTGGCTATTTAAATTGAAATTTATTTGAGCTAAAAATTTTTAATCAGTTTCTTAGTCACCTAGTCACATTTCAAGTGCTCAATAGCCACATATGGCTAGTGGCTACTATATTGGACAGCACTAAATATAAAACATTTTCATCATTGTGGAAAGTCGTGTTGAACAATACTGAGGTAGAGCCTTCAAAATAATACTGAATAACAAATGTAATAGAGAGCATTCTTATCTTGTTGCCAATTTTAATGAAAATGATTTAAACATTTTACCATTTAGTATAAAGTTTCCTGGCAATTTTTGGAAAATGGTTTTGTCAATTTTAAGTAGTGTGAATGAGAAAGCAGGTTCTCTGGAAAGTAACTTCACAGGGTGATCTCATCATAAATTCCTAACTGAGCAGGTCACACCCCTGGCATATAACTTCTTTTCAAAAAGGCTATCTTTGCATTAAACAAGCCCTGTCTATTATTTTTGTCCATGTGGGTTAACACACCTTTGAAATGGCCCCTTTCAGACCCCTCCTTCTAATAATACCATCACCAAGAAAGTACCAGTAATCTGACTCCCCGCATGACCACTTTCAAGAGTTTAACTATCCTGTAATCCAATCTGCACCTTGCTTTCTCCCACCTTTGTGTAATTTCCTACTGTCCCTCCTAAATCTCAAATGCATAAAAGAAACTGCAAGCTGTTATTTTCAGAAGCATATATCTCTGTCTGTTGAGATCTTGCTTCAGGTGTATCCTCTGTTTGGCTCAAATAAATTTTTATAAAAATTCTGTACAGGTTTAAATGTTTTTACATTGACAGTAGTTTCCTTCTATTGCTATTCTAAGTTTTATTATTAATACAAAGTCTGCTGAATTGTGTCATATGCTTTTTATATTAATTAATAGCATTGTGTGGCTTTTCTAAAGCATTGGTACAATGAATTATGAGTATTAAATCATTCTAGCATTCCTAGAAAATAAAAACCACATCTTCCTGAAAAGAGTTATGCATACTGTTTCCCATTTCTCTCTTCACATTCTCTCTTTAAACCATTAAAGTCAGACTTCCACTTCATCGCTTCACTGAAAATCCCTGAGTCAAAGTCATCAATGGCTTCCACATGGCTAAATGTTACGGTTCATTTTCACTCCTCTTACTTAATCCATCAGCAGCATTTGTTGTATCAATTACACTTACATTCTACAAATGCTTCCTTCTCTTGTCTTCAAGGACACATTTCTTAGTTCTGCTCCCTCTCAGTCTCCTTTGCTGGTTTGTCCTCATGTCCCCAACTGTAAATGATGGAGTGCCCCAGGGATCAGTCTTCAAACCTTCTATTTTTCCTCTTTCTGCTCTGGGAGCTCACACAGACTCATGGCTCTAAAATATATTTATATACCTGTATGCTGCTGAAGCATAAATTTATATCTCCAGCCTGTAGATGAAAACAGGGATATATACAAGTTCAGTGACTGAAAGTAACCTAACTGGGCAGGTCATGGTGAGTAATCACACCCCGACCTATAATTTCTTTAGTAAAAGGTTTTTAAGCAAGCCCTGGGTCCATTATTCTTGTGCATTTAAGTTAACGCACCTTCGAAATGCCAGAAGTAACCCTCTTTTCCAAACCCCTCAGAATCACCCTCAAGAGAGCACATAATCTTGTTAACTATCCTGTAATCCAATCGTAGAGGTTTCCCTGCCTTGCTTTCTTCCTTGCTCATGTAATCTTCCTTACATTCCCTTCTTAGTTCCAAATGTACAGAAGAAACTGCAAAACTGTCATTGTCTGGAGCATTTGAGATCTTGCTTCCTGCTGTGTTCAGTTTGGCTCAAATAAACTCATTAAAGTTCTCTACAGGTTTGGACGTTTTTCACCACGACAAGCTTGAATTCCAAAACCAATTTTCAACTACCTACTCAACATCTCCACTTGAATGTCTAATAGGCTTCTCAAATTAACATGCTAAATGGAATTATGATTTCCAAATCAACCTCCACTCCCAAATCTTTCTTTTTCCAAGTTCTTCTTTGCATCAACTAATTGTGACTCTAACCTTGGTTTTCGCATGCTAAAAATCTTACAGTCATCCTTGAGGCCTTGCTCTCTCATCCCATATCTAATCAATCCATCAGCAAATCCTATCAGTTCTATCCTTAGGCTATATTAAAATTAGGCCAATTCTTACCCTCTATCTGCTACTACCCTGGTAGCCAGCCACCATTATTTCTTGCCTAGATTATTGCAATAGCCCCCCATTGTATTGCCGGGGCCCAGGGTAGGCCACCCCAAGATGTCTCACAATAGTATATTGATTATTTCAAATTAAAATCATTTGAGAAGCAGCTCTGTGACTCTTCTCTGTCTCTCTAAATGCAGAAAATGTATCTCCCATGAGGTAAGTGACCTCCCTGATCCTGAGGCCTGAGAGACAAATGTCACAAGAGTTATAAAATCCAGAGTCAAAAAGGCCTGTATAAACAAACCTTGTAACTCCTTTACTTATTTATCTAAGCCCAAACCCTGCTCAGATTCCTTTCTTTTTTTTTTTTTCTTTTTTTATTTATTATGGTAACATTGATTAACAAAATCCAATAAGTTTCAAGTGTACAATTCAACAGTAAGTCATATATATATATCACATTGTGTATTCACGGCCCATAGTTAGATTTCTGTCACCACGTATTTGACTCCTTTTATCCCATCCACCTCCCCCCTCTACCGTCTGGCAACCACTAGTCTACTATCGATGTCCCTGAGTCTCTGTTTGTCATGTTTGTTTGTTGCTTTTAGATGATTATCTCAGGATCCATCCATGTTGCAAATGGCAGTATTTCATCTCTTGTTATAGCTGAGTAATATTCCATTGTATGTATGTATCACATCTTCTTTATCCAATTATCTCTTGTAGGACACTTCGGTTACTTCCATGTCCTGGCCATTGTGAATAATGCTGCTATGAATATTGGTGTGCATTTATCTTTTCAGATAAATATTTTCAAGTGTTTTGAGTATATATCCAGTAGAGGGATTGCTGGATCGTATTGGTAGATCAATTCTTAGTTTTTTTGAGAAACCTCCATACTGTTTTTCATAGTGATTGTACCAATTTGCAGTCCCACCAGCAGTAATGAGGGTTCCTTTTTCTCCACATTCTCTCCAGCACTTGTTATTACTTGTCCTGTTGATAATAGCCATTATAACCAGATTCCTTTGTAACAAGTACAAATATTTTTTGTCCTATCAGTTTCTCACAAATTTATTCTTTTTGTCTGAAAAGTTTTAAAAAGATGCCTGGTTTGATCATTTCTTTGAGCCTGATTTTATGATCTAAGCATCATATTATGATTCTCCCGTATGCATGATTAAATCGTTTTTTTTTCTTATTAATGTAGTCTTGTGCCTATTTTATTATTTCATTATTTGTCCAGCTATAAGAACTAAAGAAGGGTAGAAGGAGGGATCTCTCTCAACCAACGGTTTTACTCTGCTTTTGCATTTGCTCTTCCTATAGATTCTTCTCAACATGAATTTTATTTTAAAATGTAAGTCATATAATGTCATGTCTCTGCTCAAAATACTCAAGTGGCTTCCCAGACCCTATGTGATCTTCTCCCTTCTGCCTCTGATCTTACTTCTTACCACTCACCTGTCCCTTTCCAACCTTCTATCTCAGGGCCTTTTCATTTGCTGTTCCTTCTGCCTAAAATGTTTCTTAACCTAAAAATAAAAGGCCAAAGTGAGAGCCAACGGCATTTATTTGAGATCCAAAAAATAGCTATTCAGGAAGCACCATTTCAGGCAGAAATCCAAATGGTGTTCCTATTAGGAGACAAATGCAAGAGGTATTTATGAGAAAGAGAAGGGGAACAATTACATCAATAAAAGAAAGGCATTTTTATAGGTGCAGATAACATAACACAGTGACACTGTTTTTGATTCTCAGTCTGAAACTCATCAGACCGGTAGTCATATCTGCAGTCACGTAATCCTTACAAACAGTTCTTTGAGACATAGTGTTTCTTTAGGCCCAGTCCAAGGTTATTTGTAATGTTTAACATTCCAAAGTTTGAAGCATTAGACTCTCAAGGCAGTTCCTCTGGGCCGGCCGCTCCAACTAAATTTTTAAAGCAGCTCCCTTTATATTATTTTTTTACATGCTTTCCTCCCAGATTACCACATGCCTCACTGCCTCACTTTAGGTGTCTTTTCAAATGTCACTTTTTTAGTAAGGCCTTTATAAATTGTAAAATAATGAGTGTCCATCCCTCTCATATCCTTTTCCTTGCTTTATTGTTCTCACTAGCACTTATCACCATTTTACATACATTATATTTACTTATTTAATGTGTTTCTATATCCACCATTCCCTACCTCCTAGAATATACTCCTCAGAAGGGTAGCAATTTTAATATACTCCCAATAAGAGTATATTAAATACTCTTATTTAAATAAATTGATATTTTGTCCACAGTAGGCAGTTAATAAATATTAATTGAAAGAATTAATAAATCAAAGATACTTATCCCTGGACTTGAGAGTAGAAGGAAAGTGAAACAGCCAGATATGCAATTCCAAGCATTAGAAATATGCAGATAATCTGGTAGACCAGATTTCTCTGAGATAAGAAGGTAAATGGACTGGAAAGCTACATATACAATGTGTCCACTTAGAACCCAAGACCAAGAATAGTCCTTGTGATTCTAATAGAGGTAACAATAATCAATGGAAGGTCTTCCAGAAAGGCAACTTTTGCATATTGAAAACAGTAATTGAGGATCAGTGAAAATGAATAAGAGGCTCCAGCTCCCATAAGCCTTCACTAGCCAAAGTAATTATTAAGAACCCCAGAGCTTTCCTTCAAGAAAGAAAATGTGTCTAGGAGGTATGATCAAAAACTATTTAAATTCCTTGCGTCCAAGAATAGAGCTTGACAGAGTCAAAATTAAATATAATGTTAAGAGAAGATGGATTAGATTTCCACATAATTCGAAGATTGTAAAAAAGCCATAATGGAGTACTTTAGGCAGCATTGGTCATTTTCACCCAATAGATGGAGCCAGAGTAGAAGAGAAATAGTCTGGCAGATTGCAAAATCACTCAAAGAGGAATTCAACTGAGAATTCACTGTGGATTCCAGCTTATAAGAGTCCATCAGGCATTCAGTGAAGGCTCTCTCCAGTCGGTTGGGGTGGAGGAAGGGAAAGGCGGTTGAAATGATCTCCTGTAGTATATAGCAGGGCAAAGCAATATATAACAGAAAGAAAACAAATCTGATTTTAATCTGAACACCAAAGTTTGCTTTTGCAAATGTGCAAGACTTTGAACTTTTGGAACCTAGGTGGGATAAAGGTAGATTTGTGACACTCTTTGGATTAGAAATAAAATATTATAAGGCTAATCATTGTATTACAATTAAAGCCATAAGGCTGTGGTTTTATGGTGAACACGTGTGTTAGGAGAGAAGAGGGGAAATGTATAAAAAATTAGGCTTGTAATTCCCCCAAATACCTTTGACTGATTAATAATCAGATACATGAGTAATTAAAGTTTCTGCAAAATTTGATTATTGTGACGCTAATAAAATTTATTTAATTATATATGTTGGATTATATATGTTGGTAGATGTGCTTAGTGCTCTACTACTTTTAAAGTACTCTCCCTAACATCATCATCAGGGTAACCCTCAAAAGCAGAAATTGATGATTAGTCCAAGATGAATGGTTCCTGTCCCCTTGATTCTTTGAAAAGGTTTTGTGGATTTGACTAAATAGGGATATCTTTTAAGAGAGAGAACAGCTGTGCTTCGAAGAGTGAAATGACATAGTGTAGGTGAAGAGAGAGTGGCAGGACAGGGAACTGTGATTAAATGGGCTTGGACTCATAAGGCTGCCCCTCTCTTATCCACCTGGTGGGGGCAGGCAGAGATCCTTATGTTCCATCCCCTCTCTTCATGAACCGGGAATGAGGTGAGTGGAGGAGAGAAGGACCAAGGAAATCTCAGAAGACCGAGTTTTCTGTAAATTCAAGGACTTCAAAGTTAAACGGGGACCAGTCAATGAGATTGCATACTATTCTTCCATTACACTGCATGGATGCAGATGTTCCAGAAGTAGGGCGGACAGTTGGATTTAACAAGGTGGGAGGATGGCCAAGTGAGTATAAAGTATTATGAGATGAAGAAAGGAGTTTAGGGTGTATTCAAGGAGGCAATTATGATGGTTACCATTGTATTTAAGTTGGTTAAGGAGGTTGATGAGGATGAAAAGTCATAGGCACCATCTGAGGCTATTCTCAGGGGCCAGAGCCATAGGAGGACACATGGCACAAGAAGACAAGGAGGAACCTTGCACTTCTTACCTCTGGCAGTGGGTAGAATCCAATTTCTCTCTAAGCCAGTGACCCAATTGCCTCTGCCTTAAACAGCTCTTAGCACTGCTGTCTCATTCTTGTCCTTCAGGCTGTGATGAAGCCTTTTGTGTTTTCCCTAGCTAACATAGGTCTTCCATGCTCTTCTCAGTCACATACCCTGTTTATTTCCTTTGAGGACTAATCAGAACCTGTATTGTCCTTCAGGCTGTGATGAAGCCTTTTGTGTTTCCCCAGCTAACATAGGTCCTCCATGCTGTTCCCGGTTACATAACCTGTTTATTTCCTTTGAGGACTAATCAGAACCTGCAGTTCTTTAATTGATTTGTTTATCTATCTCTGCTCCTTCTACTGGACTATAAGCTCCATAAGGGCAGAGATCTTATCTGTCATGTTGACCACAGCATCCTCAGCACACAGCAGATAGTCTAGCACATGGTAAACATTCAAAAAATATTTTTTCAATGAAGTGATTGATATTCTGGGCTGTTGGAAGTGCCAGGAACTATCCCAAGGTTTTCACATATATTTTCTCCTGTATCTCTCATGAGATAAATGTTTACTATGAAAAAGATAAAGCTTAAGAAGGTGATATAATTTGTCCAAGGTCACATAACAAAGTTGAGAATTGAAATCAAGCCTTTCTGATTCTAAAATATCTGCTCTCACCTTAGCAACTTTTGTACACAAATAACTAGTTTGCAAACCAAGCAATATGGCATTATACTAAGGTTTTCACAAAAAAGCTGTGGGAAAAAAGTAGGAAATGCAGGAAAAGTATCTATGGCCCTAACTTTTGTTACTGCTCATACATTTGCTCATGTGCCAGGCATTCAATATATTTCAAAATTAAATGTGTTTCTGATATTGTGTCCAATTTCAAAGAAGGAGAAGACACAAGATGTCTTCTTTTAAGAGCTACTACCTCGTCTGTTCATATCCTCCTCCACTCTTTTTTCTTTTTAAACAGTTCATATTTCCTTTCAACTGACCATCTCCTTTTTTTGCTCTTTAGGCACACTCAAAACAAAAATAATTATAACTGAGTTATTGTACTGTTAGAAAAAGGAAGATCTGGTATTAGACAAGTATAAGATAGTCAAACTTAAAACAAGGAGGGACACTTAGAAGGTATGAAAAGTAATGAAAGAAAATACACAAAAATCTAGATGACCCAAAAAGAAAGATCTAGAATCCAAGAGATACATCTGTATACGTGAGTGAGAGACAGGGCATTCAGGAATGGAGAACAAAACTATATGATAATGACCCACATATAAAATAAATAGTATTGTGAAGTTGAGAAACAGCTTGTTACATTTGTATTTGGGACAAAAATGTAATTCAAATTCTGACATTCTTTAAATAATATAAAATTCACAACTGAGACTAAAACTAACAAGCAAATAGAAATGAAAGATCTTGCTTGAAATCTCAAATTTTCAGAAATAACATTCTTCTATTTGCATCTCCTAGTACTGCTGCAAAAAGTGACTCATACATACAAAGTCCAGAAAGGAACTCAATTACAGTGCTTTAAAGCAAAACAATTACCCTGGCGTACTCTAAACGTCCATTAAATAATTGAAAAGAAAGGTGAGATAGAAAAATTTTTATTCACAGCCTGCACAGAAACTCTCATGGAGACAGTTGGCTGTTTGCCTAGGGATGTGCATGAAATGGGGTGAAAACTTAAATATTTTGCACTTTTTCAGGTTCAGTTGAGGAGCAGCCAGGCTTGTGTCCCCTAGGAGGTCTGACTAGGGACCTAGCTTGCTTTGTCTTCGTACTACCCACTGCATGCACTGCAACGACAGGCGTGCGGGCCTCAAAGTTTGTCATTCCTTGTAAGACCAGAGGAATTTAAAGGTATCATTCCTACCCTACAGAGTTCTCCTACTGTTGTTTGTTTGTAGGAATAATGCTAATGCCCATAATATTCCATTCTGCTGCCTATGGCTGGGGTGTTCTCATTAGATGAGGCATGACTTTGAAGAAGGGGGTTTCTGTTCTCCATGCAAGGGTGGGCATGTCATTCACACTCTGCAGAATCCAAAGTGAGCAAAAAAAAATCTCCAAAATTATACCAATTTTTTTACTCTCTCTTATAAAAATTTTTTTGTACTTATTATAGGAAAATGTGTGTTTAAATTTTTTTCTTTTAAGAGTTAATCACCTTTGTTTCATCTCTATGGGCAAAAGATAAAATATTTCATAATTCGCATATGGGATGATAGGGAAGCTCTTTTCCAAAACAGATCCCAACTGAATCAAATATTTAAATGTATAAAAGAAAATCTAAAGGTACTAGAAGAAAATATAGATAGGATTCCCATTAAATATGGTAGATTGACCATACTCTTTTATCTTCTCTCTCTGTGGTAGGCTAAAGAATTGCTCCCAAAAATATATCCATGTCCTAATCCCCGGAACCTATGAATATTATTTCCTATGACAAAGACTTTGCAAATGTGATTAAGTTAAGGCCCTTGAAATAGTGAGATTATCCTGGATTCTCTGAATGGGCCCTAAATGCAACAATAAGCATCTTTATAGAAAAGAAGGACAGAAGGAGATGTGACACAGACAGAAAAGAAGGCCATGTGTCACAGAGGAGATATGGGAGTGATATACCCACAAGCCAAGGAATGCTGGCAGCCAACAGAAGCTGAAAGATGTAAGGAACAGACTATCCCCTAAAGCCTACATGGGGAATGTGGCCCTGCCGACACCTTGACTTCAGTCCAGTGAAATTGATTGCAGACTTCTGGCCTCCAGAAATGTTTGAAAATACATACAGTTTTGTGGTAATTTGTCATAGCATCCCCAGGAAACTGACATACTCCAAATCTACCCAAACTCCACCAAATTAACAGTTAAGGTGGGGAACTGATATAATTCACAAATTTAAAAAGAACAGCAAGAAAAGGATTTTGATAAATTCTTGGAAGATGCACAATGATTGAATGAGAGACAACTTACCACAGTTGAGAAAATTGCAACCCGAGAGCCTTGAGTAAGGGATGTGAACAAAATATAAGTCTTTTTCTCCCAGAGAGGACAGACTCAGGATCACCAAGGTCCAAGCAGAGGCAGGAGCGAGGAGTGGGGCTGAAACAGGATGTAAAGTGAAAGTAGGAATGCAGACTGTCACCGACACTGGTCAGCCAAGTTCTAGGTGTTTACCTGTTTCTTACCCCCACACCCAGTCTATTTTCTTG
Organism: Pteropus alecto; assembly: GCF_000325575.1. Taxonomy (NCBI): domain Eukaryota; kingdom Metazoa; phylum Chordata; class Mammalia; order Chiroptera; family Pteropodidae; genus Pteropus; species Pteropus alecto. Next base: position 345,909 of record NW_006440137.1, on the reverse strand, counting down.
ATCCTACCACCATGTGAACCAACATGTCAGTTCTACTCACATTCCTTCCACTCATTTTTTTCTAGAAGCAAAGGAGCTAGGAGAGGCCACGCAGTGCCGGGCACAGGCTTCCCCGCCAACACTCTGCACCATGGGAGAAAGACACGAATTTTGATGGCCTGATAGCAGTCTCCACCACACTCTCTAAGGCACTTCATTCTAACATTTCAGAACATTGGGAATAAAGAGAAGATCCTAAAAGCTTCCAGAGTGAAAAACCAGGTCACATAATGGATTAAGAATCAGCAATCTGACTGGCATTTGACCTTTCAACGGTAATACAGAATACTAGAAAATAATATATAGCAATGCCCTCAAGATTCTGATATGAAATATCTTGTAACTGAAAAGTTTATATCCAATCAAACTCCCAAAAAGCATAAAGAGAAAATAAAGACATTTTCAGACAAGCAAAGTCTCAATTTGCCTACCACAGTCAGTAGGAAGTACCAAAGAGCACTATTCAACACACTGTTGAGTAAACAGCAAAAAAGAAGACATGGAATCCAGAAAGACAAAAACAAACAAACAAACAAACAGAAATGCACTCAGGAGAGTGGCAAAGGAGACCTAGGAAGCACTCAGGAGAGTGGCAAAGGAGACCTAGGAAGCTAGACGTCCATCACACCTGGCAAGCAACCATTCCAAGAACAGAGGCCTGTGGAAGAGTGAAAGGGAAACATCTAAGTTGGAAAATAGATCTGGTAGATTGGTTAGTGTGTTTGAGAATTTGGGAGAAAGTTATTACTAAGAATTTGCTAAATATGTTGGATCCTTTGGAAAAAATATTGTGATGACATGTGGAAAACTAAGCAATTTGGCCAGGGGTAAGAAGGATTAGCAATTATTAATGCCAGGAAAAGCAGACGGTTATACAGGAAGAAGGTATGATTATAATATACCATTTGGTTTAGTGGTGAATAATACTTGATGGCCACGTAAACACTGACTTTTGACTTAGCTAGACATTTGATATAACTTCATTGGGAAAAAGAGGGAGGGAAGTGGAGAGGGCTAGAGTCGGATAAAAAATCAAGAACTTCAACAATTTCCTTTCTAGGATTGTAGTCTATATATATTTTTGATACATGTACAAAGATTTATATACAAAGATCGCCACATTACTGAACCAGAAATAGCAAAAACAGAGACAACTTAAAAATCCATTAGTTGGATACTGATTAAACAGATCATGGTTAAATGGAGTGTGATGCAAGCACTAAAAAAAAAAAAGGCAAACCCAATACATGCTGACATGAATTATCTCTAGAGAGTGAAAACAAAACACTCAAACAAAAACAAAATGGAAAATAGTGGGTTCAATATACTACCGCTTGGGATCAGGGTAGGGGGAATAAATGTATGTATCAATATGTACTCTCATGCACAAACATTGATCCTTGTGTATGTATAGACCATCTCTGGAGAGATATACAAGAAACTGGTAATAGTAATTGATTCTATGGAGGAAAATTGGTCAGGAGGGAGATAAGTAGGATACCTACTTTTCACTATATACCATTTTGTCATTTAAATTTTTATGCTAGTAAATGCATTACTCATTCAAATGAATAATATTTTTTTAACAGAGAGGAAAAACCAAACTGGCAAAAGGAAGAAATTTTTAAAAAATATTAGCCCTCTAAATATCTCAGCTTAATACATCAAACATCTTAAAATATCATTTCAGTTTTTAGTGTGTGTGTATTTTTCCTCTAGGTGACAGCAATTGTTATTTATTTATTTATTTATTCTGAGACCCATCTGACTTGAGAATCAGTTCAAAAGTAGTTTGGCTGTCATATTTTTCCTTTTCATAAGAAAAAAAAAGTCTTAAAATGTTTAAGTATGTGTTTATAAAATGCACGGCCCAGAAATGTTCCAGAATATCCTTATGTAGAGAAAAAAAAAGCAGATTACACATTTGAGGGTATGTAAAACGGACTGGGAAGATATTCATCAAAATGTTGACAGCGATTATCTCTGGGTGGTAAACAATAGGTGAATTTGTTTTTCTCTTTGTGCCTTTCCAAACTTTCTACAACAAACATGCTATTTTTAAAAACCTTGTTTATTCTGCAGTCCTGATCCTTGCCATCATAGCCTTCACAGGCCCTGGATAATTGAAGATGGTATGGGCTTAAGTGTTTTCTGGCACCCCAAAATTTCCAATATCATCATTCCTTTTAATTTCTTCACTGTAGAAAGAAAGTAATGCTCATAACAAAACTACTGAGGGAGAGATTTGAAGGTAAAAATCTTTTTAATACTCCTCAAATCCAGAAGCTGGTTTTCTACGAGGTTAATAAAGTTTATGCTTCAGCAGTGCACATACACACCCCCATACCGCAATTGCACTGATCTCTTTCAAAAGATACCTCATTTTGAATTCATAATTTTGTATTCTTTTTCTTATAGTTACCATAAATCACTTAGTTACAGAACCTAATACTCTGTGACAGCTTTTTAAGTATCCTTGTGCGAGACAGTCTAGTTCTAATCTATCCTTTGAAGGGAATGAGGGGGATACTTATAGGCTCCTCACTAAACTGGGATGCCACTCCATACACATTCTTGCAGTCCTGTTTGCTGAGCACATATCTGGCACATTTCAGGTATTCAAAGATCATTTGTAGCCCTGTGGAATGGAAGTGAATTTTCATGGACAGGTACAAGCCTTTCTAATTACTTCCTTATTGATGGAGTACTTGAGGGGTAGTCCTTATAGAGCTGTTTCTGTGGCTAGCAGAAAAGTGTTCCTATCTCAGATAAACAGGAATGCAGAAATGACTCCTCAACCCCAGAGGAGCCCTTGGGATAGGTGAGCGGATTATGCTGTGTCATCATGGTGGTACAGCCAGGTTGAGAAAAAGGATTCTTTCTATCTCCCCTCTTTGACAAGATGCGTCAGCATATTTACTTGTGAAACAGAAAAGAAAGTGAATCTAGAAAGTGATTTATGACATGTGAACATTTATGACATATGTCACAAACACAGAAAAGCCAACTGGCATGGGACACCAAAAAAGAAGAGTGAGAATTAAACAAACAAACAAACAAACAAGACAGTGCCATATAACTCAGCATTTCATCTTCTGGGTATATATCTAAAAAGATGAAAGCAGGGACTTCAACAGATATTTGTACACCCATGTTCATAGCAGTATTACTCACAATAGCCAAAAAGTGAAAGCAACCCAAGTATCCATTGACTAACAAATGAATAAACAAAATGTGCTATATATATACAATGGAATATCATTCAGTCTTAAAAATGAATGAAATTCCGACACATGCTACAACATGGATGAACCTTAAAAACATGCTAAGTGAAATAAACAGACCCAAAAGGACAAATATGTATGATTCCACTCATCTGAGGTATCTACAGTAGTCAAATTAATAGAGGCAGAAAGTAGAATGGTGGCTGTCAGGGCCTGGGGTGAGGAATAGGGAATTATGTTTAATGGGTACAGACTTTTAGTTTTGCAAGATGAAAGACTACTGGAGAGGTATGGTGGCGGCGGCTGCACAACAATGAGAATGTTTGTAATGCCACTTAATTGTACACTTAATGGTTAAAATGATAAATTTCATGTTATATATTTTTAACTATAATTTAAAAAAACAGGTGCCAAAAGACTATCCAGATGGACCAAGGAAGTAATAAATATTTTTCTATATTTTACCAATATTTTAATGAGAAGTTTTGAGAAATTTCTGAAAGATAGAAAGCAGATGGATGGACTGATGAAAAAGTGTAGCGAAGACTGCAGGCATAAAAAATGAGCATATGTTTTCCCAGAGAGTCCCCAGAAGGGAGCCCACACTCAGTCAATAATACCGTGCTGGTCTGTGGGGCAATCATCAGTGGCCTCATTAAATAACTGGATTCAGTGCCTAGGGACAGCTGGGCCCCTTTCTTTTGATCTGTGTAAACAGAGCTTGGCAGCTGAAACTTTTGCCCTCAGGCTAAAACCAGAGCATTGCCCTCTAGAAAGCAAACCATCACCTCAGAGAGAGTTCCTGGTGAGAATTTTGTGGTCTAAGAGGAGATATTAAAGAAATTCTGAATCTCTACAATAAATTCAGAGGAGAAATAACTTAAAATGCACCTCCATCCCCTTCACCTGGAAACCTCTGGGTTCCCCTGCACGCTTACTTGCTCTTTGCCCACAGGAAACTACAGGGAAGCCTTCCTATCCACAAGCCCCATCTACTTATACGAAAACTACTGTCATTCATTTCATTCAAGGGAAAAAGCTTCTTGGAGAAACAAATCTACACAATTGAAGAGGAAAACTATACAAGCTACCAATACTAAATTAAAGTGTTTTAGTTCTTAATTCATTCATACAAATGGACAACAGAGAACACCAAACTTGTGAGAAAAACAATATGAAAGGGAAAGCCTTAGAAAAATAACTTAGGCTGAAGGAAAAAGATAATCCAAGCAGTAAAAGGGAATTTTAATAACAACCCAATAACACTTGCACAAATCATTCACATTCCTAACACTTACATTAGCTAATTAAGAAAATTAATATTTAAAACAATTTTGGTAAGAGCAATAAAAATGCTAATTAGTATCATCAGAGGAATTTATAACCACCTCATTCTTAAGACAATCACAGTTTGTGATGAAAAGGAACAATCAAAGAACATGAAAGAGTTCTTGGAAAGAAAAATAAAAATTTCAATGGAATAGCTAAATAATAACAGACACAATAAAAGATCAGTTGGTTACCTGGAAGATAAAATAAAGGCAGTAAAATGGCAGAAAATATGAGAGAAAATAAGACACATGGACGTTAGCCCTAGGAAATCTAATATTTATCTAAAGCAAACTGCTTTAATAGTTAATGTTTATTGAGCTGGGGAATGCTGTGGCATAGAGCATGTGTCAGAAAACTTCTCTTCCTAGCTCTGTCCCTGACTAGCCTAGTAACCTGAGGCCACCATTTAATCTTTAGTTCCTTCATTTGTAGAGTGTGAATAACACCACTCTCCTCACTATTTCATATTGCCCCTCTGAGGATCAAAAAGGACAAATCAAATACAAGTGCTATGAGATTACAATTTAGTATTATTTGGATGATAGAATTTCAGAGTTGGAAAGAACTTAAAAGGACTTAAAACTTATCTAGTCAAATTTCTTTAATTTCAGTTTATTTTCTATTACTTGCTTAGAGCCACTCAATATACTATTATTAATAATCTTACAATAAAAATGGATTTAAAATTATTTACTTCTGGAATATGTCCTCTTCTAAAATTATGAGGAATCATAGGCTATTAATGCTGCAAGGGATTTTGCCAGTCATCTCATCTAATCCCCTGTTTTAAACATGAAGCAATATCACGCAAAGAGGGTGGCTGGCCTGAGATAAACATAGGACAATGAACTCAGACCTTGGATTAGAACCCAGGTCCCCAGACTCCTAGTCACACAATCCTTTCTCATGTCACTGCTGAAGCAAGAAAAGAATGGCCATATATAGATTATCACAGTTATTAAAGGTATGTACTGCCTTGACAAGACTATGCTAATTATTTTTAACCATTTTTGTAATATCAAAAAATTTTTCTTTTCTCAAAAAATAATTAAATGATCAAATTAAAAATTTGAAATTAAATGAAAATTGTTACTAAAAAAGAAACAGTAATTATGCTGAAAAACTAATTTACAACACAGACTTAAACCTATTCTCTAAATAAAACTAAGATTGTATCAGAACAGTTTGGCTAAGATCTTTAGTGTCGGAACAATTAGGCACTTAATAGTCAAATTAATAACCAATATTTCAGTAAAACTTGATCTCATTTAGTCTTTCATACAAACCCTTAGAAGAGAGGCAGAAGCGAGTAAATGGTTAGGAACACAGGATTTAAGTCAAGACATGAGTTCAAATTCCATCTTTGCCGTTTACTAAAGATGTATAAATTTTGAGAATGTACCTAACCTCCCTAAGCCTCAGTTTTCTCATCTGTATAATGGGAATAGTAATAATTATTTCATAGGGTTGTTGTAAGGATTAAAAAGTAATTCACGTAATTCAATAAATAGGATCACTCATTATCATCACTTGGGATTCGTACAGAGAAAACCAGAGCTCATAGCTCAGCTCGCAAGTGTTTTTGAGAGAAAATTAAAATCTGTCTTCCGACTCTGTTCTTTCCACCTTACTGCACAACCTCCCTTCTCAGCACTTCATTCTCTCATTTTTATATGAAATATCCTCCCCCTCCTCACTACCTAGCTTTGCTAAAAGCTCCAGCTCTTTCTACAACCAAAAGAGAGATTTTCTTCCTAAGTAGCTCTTTCAGCCAATTTTGGATGATCTGGCCTCTAAGAGTTTGCATCTCTTTTCGCCTGCCAAAGGGAGTCACTCGACTCTTTCAAGTTCAGAGCCCTCGTGTGCTGGGGAGCAGTAGGGGCTTGGCCATCTATCTGTGTCACACAATCCTCCATTGTACTCTTACCTATCCTTACTGCCCCTGACCTTGTGCCCCATGAGGAGGCACATATCCTTCACTCCCTTCCCATACCTCAGGCTTCTCCTGCTGGGATTAGGAAGGCCTTTATCTTTTTTCATCCTTGTATTTGAGTGCTGGCCCTTCAGCATTCAAATACCACTCAAGCCCCCTTGATTTTTCTCTGAGGGTCATTATGCAAATATGACTCTCCCTAGCCAAGAGGTTGGGGGAACCTGATCTTTTTATTTTGTGTCTCTCAGAGCCCAGCATGAGCTGACACATCACTAGCACTCCATAAATGTTTTCTGGAAGAAAGTAGAAAGGAAGAAGGATTAGAGGAGTGAAAGGGAGGATGAGGGAGAGAAAAGGAGGATGAGGAAGAGAGAGGGAGGAAAATCATTTAACAATGTTTATACATTTATTTATTTATCTACCTATCTATATCTTGAAGTATTGATAATAGGGAAATCATTTTTATTTTAGTTCCTATTTTCGTTGTTCTTCGTGTGTGTGTGTGTGTGTGTGTGTGTGTGTGTGTTCCTGAGTTGGACTGGGACTCTGAGAGTTGAATTGAAAACAGGAATGGAGTCCAATAGTAGGTCATGAATATTAAAAGCCCTAAATTATTTTTACAGGTATGACTCCAAGCTGCTTTGTAACCTTGGGTAAGTCACACTCCTAGAACAGTTAAAATGGAAGTAATTTTTTAGGATGTCACTCTTACATGAGCAATAATGATGATGTATCTTGAACAGTCACTTTTAAAAGGACCCATTAATTTTCACAATGCCTATTGATCATTTTGTTGTGACCGAAATAACCAGGCCCAACTCGAGTGCTCTAATCCAAGAGACAGTTTATTAGCCGGCGGCTGTCCTTGCCAAGGAGCAGCCCCGAGACGCAGGGGCACAAAGGTTTTAAGCCCTCGATTCCATCCCCCACATCCTTAATTTTTACACAAAAGACTATATCTCCTCCATTCATTAACTGATAACTAAGAGGTGGGTAAGCAAGCAGGGGTACAGAAGCAGAATGCGTCATTGTTAAAATATTTTGTACCTATAGGCAGTGATCCGGCCAGTAAAGCCCTTTAGTTAATAAATTTTTAGCAAATAACTAACTAGAAGTGAGACATGGCGGTTAGCACGTACCATGTCTTATCCTTAACCTATTGTTTCTAAAGGTGAGGTCACTACAATTTGAGTTTTCTCTTTTGTTCTTTCTTCCCTGCCTCAACTAATACCACTAGAATTCATGACTTTTGGTGAGACGACCATTTGTTTCCACAGAAATAATTCCATTTCTAAAGTGGTTTTAGAATCTGTTTCCGGACTCTCTAGAGTTCCCACTGTGACTCTCCTGATCGTTTAATAAAGCTTGCTTAGATGCAATAGCCTCCTAACAGTTACGTCTATCTCTTTAACAATCATTCTCCATTATGTCTGCTCCATCTTTGGAATTTCAATAAATTCAGACTGCCCATTTCATGTATCTCTAAGAGTACATAAAAATGCTCAGCTTGGATATATCCTTCAACATTCTCTGGTCCAATCCCTTGGCTCTATATTCCAGCTTCTAATACCAGTCTCAGAGTCTCCTGCTTTGATTACCTGGATGGACATGCTTCTCATTCACTCTGTATTCCCTTTGACCTAACATCATGTTTATATATAAACCCCTCATATCTGCAACTGTGAATAACAAGTATTGTCATTGCCCTTTTCTGTCTGTAATTGACTCATTCTAGCCCACCAGCCTACTCATCATGAAAATGAGACCAGGCATAGTCTGTCGTTAAAGTGTTGTTCCAAAACTCAAATTGTAATGTGGCACTCTCTAATTCCAAGGCCAACAATAAAATGTCAGTGTAGTTGTTCAAGGTTTTATGACTTGGCTGGGTATGAAGCACAAAAGATCTTTGGCAACAGAAAGCTGGTGAGGAGGGAAACAGAAGCCAGCTCTTTGGGAACACCCACTACTGGAACAGAAATTGAACTGACCAAGCTTCAAAAGCAGATCCTGGAGAAGGTTATCAGGTGAGGCAAAAACAAGAGGTCTCAACAGTCTCAACTACCAATTCAGAAGTTGGTGGGGTGGCAGTGGGGATTTTAACCAGGCTGGCAGCATATTATACTCTTCGAGTTTTTACCTCACAAAGCATACATATAAAACCTTGCTGAAGACTCCATTTATTCTTTCAACAAATAGTTAGGCACCAACTGTATACCAGGCATTGTGCTGGGCACTCCTGGGTACACAACAGAAAAAGAAAACAGGCATGGTGATTTCCTTGGCAAGCTTTGTTAAACAACTTGGCATAAACCACTCTTCTTTATTGTCTTGTCAATATTAGAATAGCTTTTGGACCAGTAGATGTGGCTTCTAGCCAGTGCACTTATGCAAACAATTCTCAGATGTGGCCAAGATAACATTATAGCTTTTTTTTCTTGGAATAATGACACAATTTTTCAATAAAAGACATCCTTCATAGACAAATAACAAAAATACACATTGGTGGTCTCTTAGTGTTTTGAATTGTCAAGGAGTTTTTTTTTTTTTTTCAACTGGCCATCCCTCTATATTCAGTTTTTAAAAAATCCAAACCAGGACTCTTAAATAGTTAATCATCACAACACAGTTTTCAATAATACATCCATGTATTTATGCCAATTTATGTCGAGAGTACTTGGTGATCTAACATGAAATTATTAGATTTTATTGAACTTGGTTCTCACAGTAGGACTGGTAACAACAACAACAACAAAATAGTCACTGAAGAAGACACTAGTTCCTATCACTATGCATCAGTTTCCAGTGAGAAAGAAAGCTTACAGAAATAAAGAGACGTGTCATATTCTTGGCTTTGAAGATACACTTGTTGTAAAGATGTCAGTTTTTAATAAAACCAACCTAGAAATTTATTATAGCCTAATGAAATTCTAATGAAATCCTTTTGGAACTTGGAAAAATAATTTTAAAATTTGGAAGAATAAAAATATGCTAAAATAACCAGAAAGATCCTAATATAGAAGAATCTTATTTAAACTGCAGTATTTACCCCTGAGCCACTTCTACAGGAATAGACAGATGATGAATAAAACAAAATATTAAGTACAGAAGTAGATCCTAATATGAATGGGATTTGATTATATAATAAAGTGGTGAAAAGAAATGTGTTATTCAGATAACCGTCTAGTCATTTCGAAAAAGAAGAAAGCTGATCCCTACCTTGAACTTCCAGATGGAATAAAGGTTGAAATTTTTTTTAAATAATAAAGTATTGAAAACTTTTAGATGATGTAGATGGTGGAGGGCTTGAAACCTGCCAAGGGAGAGATTCCCCACTGAGACTTTATTAGTGGTCTTGGTGTAACAGGGTACCCTGCCTCTGACTTCAGGAGTTGGAGATCAGTCCTCCTCCAGCCCACACATATGACCTGTGGGGAACATTCTACAACTTTCTGACTAAAGAAGAAAGTATTCAAGTCTGGTTTTCAAATGGCTCTTCCCCAATATACAGACACTAGCACAATTAGGACTGCTGCACGTTCTGCCCACTTTGCGGTGGCCTTGAAGGGCTATCAGTAAGGAACATCTTCCTAGGGTTAGAACTTGAATCAGTACACCTCATTGCCCACCTTCCTGGAAGGTGCAATGGCCTTAGGATTTACGATTCAAGGAAAAAGGCTTCAGTCAAGGGACATATGAAAGATTCCACTGAATTGGAAAATGAAACTCTTACCTTGCCATTTCTTGGCAAACAGAAAGGAAAGTCCAAATGTAGGCTGGGTGGTTAATTCTGACTATGAAGGGAAGGAGAGTTATTGTAGCACAATGAGGCAGAGAGGTGACCCCCAGATACACCTTATCACACTCCATGGCCAAAGTTAAAAATCAGTAGGGGACGCTAGTAACTCCGCAAAAGCAAGGGCACTAAGGGCTCAGATTTCTTGGAAAGAGAAGTTCAGGTCACCCCAACAAGAACCCCAACCAACTAAAGAACAAGTGGAGGGCAAATAATTGGTTTTATAGTTTCAAGATAGTATAAATAAATGTATTCTGGCTTCTGAATCCCATGAAGCAGGCTGACTAACTTTAACATAACACCATATTCCCATGTTAAGCGCAAAGTCTGTTCAAGTTTCAGAAAAGAAGATACCTCTTCTTGCTTACCAATATTTCTGCAGAGGAAGTTTACACCATCTGCTATTTTTTGTCTTGCTCTCTCTTCAATCCTCCTCAGCCCCTACCCCCTGGCCCTTAAAATTCTCTCCATCTCTCTCTCTTTCTGCACTATGATAACTTTGCTATTTGTAGGCCCTCAATTCACCAGGCTATTTCCCACCTCCATCGCTCTCTCCTTATGCTCTTTCTACCCTTCCTTCCATAGCTGCTAACTTACTACCATATAGGATTCAGCCTAAAAGCCTCTCTGAAGCTCAATGAGTATCTGCCCAATAGAACTTACCACTTTCTCCTTATTTCTGTAGGAGTGTCTATAATACTTTATTGGCATTGCAAGTTTACATGTTTGTCTCTGCTTAACCAGATTTACCTGCCAGTGTTAGAGGCAGGTTGAGAATGAATAGACTTTCAGCCATAGACTTTAAATGAAACAAATATTCCTCTAGGTTTGCTCTACCTAAATAACTAAAGTTTATATTCACAAGTACATAGAAAGAGCCAGAATTAATTACGTCCTCTAGAACATATAAAATAGAATTATTTTTCAGACCTAATATTTAAGAGAGGAAAGGATAGTTCAGCTTCTAGGCCTGTGGCCCCTGAAAGATCATGATAACAACCAATCAGCCTAGGCCCCAGTCCTGTGACTCTCCTCTTCCTTTTCCGTTCAAAGGGCAAGAGGAAGTTGTTCAGGCATACCATACTAGTCTTTAGCACATTTTTCAGGATTGAAAGTTCCAGTGATATTAAGGCTTAGAAGAGTTCAGTACTATTGCAGTGTTGCAATTTGCATTTTGGTTACAAACCAGTCACTCACCGACTGAGTTCTTCCTTCCCCTAACAGTTTCCCTCAGTGTGATAATTTGTTTGGTAAATACATTGTATATTAATAAAGTGGGAAATTCTGGGAAATTTTCATTTCTCTTCTTTTTTCTCAAAGATACTTTTCCAAGAGGCGCATTTTTATTCACCGTCATTGTCAGAAGCATGTTTAACATACAAGAGTCTTGACACCTCTCCAAATGGTCCCTATTTCCTCCTGTGTATATTTTTAGTCATCTTCATATCTGGTTGACCTGCCTAATTTTAATCATGATTCCGCGGGGCATGCGGCTACTCACACCTAGATTTCTGCTCTGTGTAGTTACTCATCAAACCAGATTTTTTTTTTTAATTTTTTTTAGGCGTGGCAACCCTTGGTTGACCTCACAGATTGCAAGGACCTTGTCAGCTTACAATCCCTTATTTTTTTATTTTTTATGCCAATAGCACCTGGTCTTCCTAGGTGGTCTTCTATCCAAGTACTAACCAGACCCGACCCTGCTTAGCTTCCCAAACCAGATTTTAAATCCACAAACACAGAGCAAATTAGATACCATTAGGAAACTACATTACAGTTTTTGGATAGCAGAGGCTATTTTATGCACTAAAGCAGTAACTTACCAAACATTTCTTAGTGATCTGAGAAAAAAATTGCTGAATGTTTCATGGTATTTAATTTGGTTCTAGGAAGTTAAGCAAAGGGAAGGTCTGAGTTAATGTGAACAAATGACTAATCATAGTTCTTACCTATCCTAAAATCAATACTGTGGCCTAAGTGAGCAAACATATACAGGAAATGTGCTTAAAGATACAGGCCTCGCTCTGTGCACACTGGAATGCTTTATTTTCCTCTCTCAGGAAAATAACCTAAGGAGAAATTTCTCCTTCCCTCTTTATCGCCCTCAAAGGTAATTCTTTACTTTCTACATCAAGTAATAGTTAAAACATGCACATATTTTAAAATCCCATGTTACCAAATATTAGGTATATCATGTACATGTTTACACTGTAGTCTTGAAACACACACACATTTTAAACTTAGTCAATATTTATCATAATAAAAGAGTGGTCCTTCAATGGCTTTATAAAATACCCCATCTCATTCCATTATAATTGCTGCTAAATCCTCAAACACTACAACCTCAAGGAAATTCCCAACAATTTCTTTGAAATAATCTGAACAAAAAGGAATATTCTACAAATATTATGGAACATTTACTATGTGCCAGGCACTGTTCCAAACAATGAAAATAAAAGAGACATCATCTTTACTTTCATGAAATTTATAATCTAGCTGGGGAGATTGATATAATAGATCTTTACTTTCATGAAATTTATCATCTAGCTGGGGAGATTGATATAATAGATCTTCAGTAATAAATGTCTAATCAAACTCTGAGGATTTTAATCCTAAGAAAATACTGAATCCATTCTGGTAAAGTTGCCATTGACCTTCATATGTCTAAATCTAATGGTCAATTTTCAGTCAATCTTAGCCTCTCAAAAGTATTTGATACAATTGATCACAACCTCTTTTTCTAAACATTTCTCCAATTGAGAAATTTATGACTCTTAAGTTTATGACTCCTAAATTTATTTCTGACTCCTAAATTCATATTTTAAGCCCCAGCCATTTTTCTTAATTTGATACTTCTATATCCTTCTGCCTAATCAATGTCTCCCTGTTAGATTAACTTTTAATCTATATCACAATTTTACTACCTCTCACCACCTTTATGACTGTTATCTTAGTTCAAGACACTGTTTTCTATCATCTCTAAGTAAAGGGAGGATCTGAGCTAATGTGATTCCCAGCTAATGTGATCAGTAGATTCCCAACTGATTGATCTCTTAGATTCCACTCTTTTGTTCTATCCTCTATACAGCAGAGAGACTTTTTAAAAACTTAAGTCTGATTATGTCATTTCCTTGTGTATATTTTGTCAATGGCTCCACACCATACTTACAGTAAAATCCTTACCATGACATATAAGGCTCTATATGGTCTGGTCTTTGCCTAACTCTCTGCTCAGCTTCTTTACTACTCTTCTTGTTATTTCTTGAGTTTTCTCTGCATATTCCCACTTTGAGGCTTTGGCATTTGCATTTTTCTGCCTAGAATGTTGTTCTTCTGGATGTTATGATGGCTCTCTTCTTCGTTCATTCATGTTTCTGTTCAAATGTCAACTTTTCAGAGAGGACCCCCCTTACTACTAAATTAAACTACTAAAACAGCACTCCCTCTTTACCTCTTTATCTTCTTGGCCTGCTTTATTCTCTTTCTAGTTCTTAGCACCCCCTGACATTGTGTGTGTTTATTTGTTTATTGTATGTCTCTCCTATAAAGATGTAAGATTCAAGAGTTTGGGAACTTTTATCTCATTCACTCTTAGATCCCCAATGCCGTGAACAATGAGTGCCTGGCACATTGTAGGTACTTATCAAATATAGTTTGCATAAATAAATATGATAGTAAAATAGAAATTATAAGGGATGATAAAACATATATGAGTGTAACTTTGATTGGGGTATCAGTGAAGATGGTGAAGGAAGCACACATGCATTCTGGTTAACATCTAGAAATAGAAAAGGCAGCCATACAAATGTGAATAACAGTTTTCTAACACTCTCACTACAGTGGCACAACCCTCTGCCTGAGCTGACCCTTTGGTGATAAGCATAAAAGCTCTATTGAAGAAAAATGTTTTCACGTATAGTTTGGTTTTACTTTTTCCCAGAGAAATGTGAGAAGCAATATCCCATTTATCTGTGTAACAGATCTGTTAGGTATTTGGAAAAGAGAGATGAAAGGAGAAGGAAAAAGAAAGGAATAATACGTATTTTGTCTTAGGCAATAAAACAGAGAGAAGTCTTGTGACATACCCAGCATGATAGTGGTAGAGCTAGACACGTAATTGATCCTCTTATTACTGATCTCTGCTACCAGGACTTGAGATTAGAGGAGAAAAGAGAAGTTTCTGCATATCTATCCAGAGGGGATATATTTTCTGTTATATCTTCTCAATCCAAACCACCACTTATAATTCACGTCTTGACTCCCTTAAGGTCTGCAGTATAGGAAATAGGAAAGAGTAGGAGGAAAAAGTTAATGCTCTATAAATATTCGTGGAATGGATAAATTAATTGGTAAAAATAAAGGGAACAAGAGAGAAAGTTTTGTTGTGTGTATATAGTCACATACATGAGTACAATTCCTAATGATTTGGACCTATGTGAAGAAAAGAAATTTAATTGATAGCATAAAAAGAATCATAACTTGTGGAACTGGAATATGGAATTAACTTGAGAATTTTATCTCCATTTTTCTGGCTTCTGTGTTTTTACTCTGTGACCTCTCAACTACCAGATAGCTTTTATTTATGAAAAGTAACTTTTCTTCAAAATTACGAACTGTATCAATCAAGTACAACTTTATCGATTTATCTGATTTATGTAATTTATGTTTTCCCACTTCTGTCCAAGCATATGGTAAGATCGAAATAAATGGTAACAACGAATATCAATTTGACTGGCCCTTGGAATTTCTTAATCCCATCCAACTAGGTATAGGCAGTCCACAGAGGATATTCTTCGATATTCTCACAAATGTGATGCCTGTGGCTACAGCACAGCATTTGACATTTCTTCCTGTTCTGCTCCTGACATGGGCCTCGTGGATGCTAGGACCTCAGGCTGTGACTTTCTGCATGCTTCTCTGTGTCAATGTCTCTGTGATTCTTTCCCATTTCACTCCCAACTCTTCAAACACTTATCCGCTGGCCACTTCCTCCCCATTTCTGATGCACAGCATGTTCTATTCTTTCTTTTCTGTGACCTACTGAAGTGCAACAGTTCTTATCCATATGTCCGGACATCACATTCATGTAACAACCTGCTATGACACAAGTGCCAGGATATTGTTTCTGAGAAATTAACACTGCCTTGTGTCTTACTCATCAGGAAAAAATGAGAGGTTTTGGAAAATAAAGTTAAATGGCTGCTAAAAAGCCATTCCCGAACCTCTTTTTTATGCTTCCCACTATATACCTAAAAATCAGGTAACTTGCTTTTCCATCTTTCTTTGCATCTAGAGATGGCCCTGGGAACCAGTGCTGGCCCATGGGACATAACGGGGGCCTGCTGGTCAAGAGGGAGGGGGTTCTGAGAAAAATTCTGCTTTTCCAAAAACAGATGAGTCTGGTGTTGCTTCTTCCCTTCTACCCCCTCTTCCTCTCTTGCATGCATAATTGATGACTGAATCTGCAGAGCCATCTTGTAACCATGAGAAAAAGATTAGGAGAACCACAGACACATCAACCCTGACATCACTGACTTGGAGAACCAAGGGCAGAATTTAACTTCTTATTAAGTGAGAAAAATAAACCTGTTCCTGTTTGAGGAACTGTAGGTTTATTATTTGCAGATGAATGCAAGTCTAACTGATACACAGGTACTGCCACACTTCTACACCATAGCCCTCTTTAAAGATAGCAACCAGAGCTTTATAAGTCAAAGTCTAGGACTTCTTAATCATCATGGAAGAGCTAAGATGTTTTTATTTTTTAAAGTAGGCTAATTGGAGAATAGAGATGAATTATTCGAGAGAAGGGAGGGGTCCAATCTGAAGAGAGAGACTGAGAAGGATAAGAAACTATTAGATTTTACAAATAGTGGGGACTTGAGTTGCTCCTACACACTGAGGAGTAGGACCCCAGATGGGGGTTCCCTGTATCACCAAGTACTGTAGCCCTGAAAGCAGAGATAGCAGAGTCCTTTGTAGCAGAGTCTGTGGTCAGTAGAGAAGATTGGTGTAAAAGATATTTCTCTTCCTGCCCAATGCTTGGAGACAACTAAGAAGCAATTGAAAATGTCATCATATAGTAGCAGAAAGAATATAGCTCTATGTAGACTAAAGACCAGGCTTCCTGTTAACCCACAGGCTCTGATATTTTTGTTCAATCTAATTGTGGGTGAAGATATGGCAATCAATAATGCCTGATATTGGACTTTTTGTCTACCCTAATAAATAGAGGATTAAGCTAGATTTAATTTTTTAACCCGATCTGTCTTTATATTTAAAATGAGTTTCTTGTAGACAGTATATTCTTGAATGTTGTTTTTTATCCAATCTTTTCATTTTATCCAAACAACAATTTTGTTGTTCAATTGGTGTGTTTAGTTTGTTCCATCTCTTTCTGCCTTCTTTTAGATTATTTGAGTACTTTTTATCCCATTTTATCTCCACTATTGGCTTACTATTTAAACTTCATTTTCAAAAAATTTTAGTGCTTATCTCAGGGTTTAAAATATGCATCTTTAATTCATCATAGTTTACCTTCAAATAACATTATAGTAGTACTTCACATGTAGATAAAGGCCTTATAACAGTATATTTCCAGCTCTCCCTTTCTATACTTTTGTGCTGTGGTTATCATATATTATACTTTTACATATGCTATACAAATAAAACATATTGAAACAACTGATTTTTGTTTTAGATAATCAGTTATCTTTTAGATCAGTTAAAATAATTTTATATTTACCTTTATTTATGCCAGAGCTCTTCAATTCTTTTTGCAAATCCAAGTACAGCATATTTCTTTTTAAAGTTAATGAAAATATTTTCCTAAAATTATAAAAATAAAACTATTATGTCATCCAAGAGACTGTCAAGATTTACAGAAGATTCACAGAAGGATTGATGTCAAAGTTTCTCTTTTTCAATGTGATTCTGTTGCAGAAACAAGACCAGTGAGAAAACCAAGCAGCACTTGGAGAGTTGGAGAACTCAGGTTTATTTTGCTGGTGGTCCCAGAAAAGATAGCACTCTGATGATCTAGGCCCCGAGCTTAGGGGTAACATACTTTTACATGGCTTAACAAGCAAAAGCAATACATCTGTGCTTAACAAGCAAAGGCAATACATCTGTTATCTAGACAGAACAAGCAAAGAGGGTGAGTCTTTAGTTGATTTCAAGATCACACTGCCCTTCAGCCTATGCAGCAAACAGGTCTACAGAAGCAGAAGCAAAGGCAATACATCTGTTATCTAGACAGAACAATCAAAGAGAGTGAGTCTTTAGTTGATTTCAAGATCACACTGCCCTTTAGCCTATGCAGCAAACAGGTCTACAGAAGCAGAACAAAGAGCTGATTACAAGGTTAGCCATTGGAGTGGAAAATTCCTCTTCAATTCAATTAAATGACTTACTGCATAGTTGACCATTTCTCTTCTTTGGAAGAAGTTTTTTGTGTTTTCATACTTGTATATATAATCATGACATTTATATTCAAGTAGTTATATAAAGTTCAAATTTTAACTCTTTTGGACTGTGTGTCATCATTACTACCACTAACTGAATATAAAATTGATTCAAAATATGTATTTTAACTGTATTGATTAGATTTTCATTTGTGGCCTATTTATATGTTGATACCAAATTCCATAAAAATAGGCTAGGTATTAAACTAAAAGTCAGTTAAATAGGGCAGAAGCATTTTAAGTGTCCTAAAAGCATAGGATCTTCTGTTAGACATTTAGCAACTGAGATATTTCAATATTATTTCCAAATTTATGGCATTTGTTTTTTTTAAGAGCTACCAAAAAGTACAATATGAACAAAATGCAATGGTGCTTCTAAAAGAGACCCCAAGGTGTATCATAATCAGTCTCTGCGTTCCTCAATTCTCTGGCAGATGGCAGATTCATTTCTTTAGAATATATTTGAAATACAAAGTAAACAATTCCTTAAAGACCTCATTTATAATGGTATAATATTTACAAATATATATTTCACATTCTTTGGCATTTATTTGTTTTTCTGTATGTCTCCATATAGCTCATCAGTCTTCACAGGTAATAAAAATCAGAAAAAGTATTTATGTGTTTTTAAATATCCATGTCATGAGTTAATGGCCCCGTAAGCTGCCAAGACTTAAGTGAATTTCTTTTTGTTGTTGTTGTCATTTCCATTTTAGGGGGGTTTGTGTCAATGGGGCCAAATTCATACATAAAATTCTCGTAAGTCCATGTTCCAAGTTTTACCTTTGAGTTCAGTCATCAGTCTTATTCAACCTTGCTTCTAAAAATACCTTAGTCAGTTCAGGCTGCTAATACAGAATGCCATAGACTGGGCGGCTTATAAACAACAGAAATTTATTTCTTTCAGTTCTGGAGGCTGAAAATCTAAGATCAGGGTGCCAACGCAGTTGAGTTCTAGAAAGAGCCCTTTTCTGGATTGCAGACAGCTGCCTTCTCACTGTGTCATCGTATGGTAGAGAGCAGAGAGAGGAAGCAAGCTCCTCCATGAGTCTTGTAAGGGCACTAATAACATTCGAAAGGGCTCTACCCTCATGAGCTTATTTATTTTTACCTCCCAAAGGCCCTACTTCCTAGTACTGTTACCTCAGGGGGCAGGGTTGCAACGTATAAATTTGGGGGGGGACACAAACATTCATTCCATAACAACAACAACAACAACAACTGAAATTCTACAGGTAGGAGCTCAGGAGGCAAGTAACTTGTTTCTGTGTAACAAAGATTAACAATGTTGCAACACTACCCAAAGGACCGCCATGATCTAAACGAGTAACAGGGCTACACGTCCACTCTAACCCTGTGCATAAGGACATTTCCAGCTATTTTTTTTTTCCATCCCACCTTGAGAGGGGGACACATCACCTCTACCACTGGGTGTTTAGATGAGGAGGCTCACTAGGGTATGAGAATGCTATAGGGGCAGCTGATCACAAAGAGCAAGCAGAGGAAGGACTGGGGAGGATGTTGGAGCACTGCATGGTTAGTGGCAAGCAGCTCTTTATTCAGTCTGCTTTCACAAGCTGAAAGTGTTCTCTTTCCTCACCTTTCCAAACCTATTTTCTACACTTTACTCCCTGCTTTCCCCAGCCAGTCTTATGCATGTCTTCCACAGCTTCCTTCTTTGAGCTTTTGTTTCTGCTAACCAAGTAGGTAACTCATGACTATCACAGTGCTATGGGGAAGAGAAATAGTGTCCCCCCAATACCACTGAGAGAACGGAAGGGAAGGGGAAAAAAACAGAAAGCAACAGATTATTTCCTGGAGGTATTACCCTTACCCTGTCATGTTCATATATGATCCTCAGGATCATATTTTTAAGACATGCACTGTGATATATATAAAACCTCATGCCTGGATCTTTATCTTCCCTCCCTGTTGCTTCCTCTACCTGCCTCTTTAACATACTTAAGTCTGTTGGTTTAAAGAATAACAACAACAGAACACTCTTGATTCTGCCTCTCTCTCAAATTACTTTCTTACCCTATTTTTTCCCTTTAGTGCCAAGTCTCTTGAAATACTCTCTATATCGGTGGTCTTTAAACTGGGGTACAGGTACTCCTAGAAGTATGCCAAGACTTATAAGAGACTATGGTTGAAGGGTAGATTTGCAGATCACACATAATAAATCCACTCCAACTTTTCTATCTCCCTAAACCTATGGGTTCCTTCCTCCATGTCATGCCAGGAAAACTCTAGAACCTCAGTCTTATTGTCGTAAGTCACCAGTCAGTCCAAGTTTCAGTAAATCTATCAAGTAAGCTACTAAGAGGCACCTACAGCTATGTGAGCTAACACATTAAATCTGGAATCTTTAGTAAGTACACCCATATCAATTCGTTTGGCCCATTTTTATATTCTGCCTGCCTTAGTCCAACGCCTTTAAAATCCATTTCCATACGTATTCCCCAGTTTATGATGATATATAGTCACAAAGTCTTGTAATTCTTTTGGTGTATGATCTGTTACCTCCCACACAGTTGTTGTGGCCCTCTGAAGCATGATGAGATTTGAACATAGCTATGGGTCTAATGAAAATGGAGAAGGAGTGTAGTGGGTCTTGACAAGAAAGAACATCCCCTTGTAAGACATATACCTGAAGTGAGATTATCACAGGAAGACTAGTCATCTCGGACATAAGCAAGGAAGTTAATTCCACTGGGAAGGGAGACTTAGAGTGTCTCAGGGGTCTGAGAGTCTCAGTTTCATCTGAGTCCAACTAGAGGTTTTCATCTCAAGCTTCAGGATGCCAACATAATGTCCCAATCAAAGCGCTAAACATCACATGAGATATTTAGCGAGGCTGTGACTTCAGCTGGTGTTGAATTCTGCAGCCACATAGTTTTGCGTTTGATTTTCAACAACATTGACTCTGTAACTACAAGAAATGAGATTCTTTTAAGGATGTCATAGTTTATGGTTCTAAGACCATGGTTTTAACTAAGAGTCATTGGACCTGAGGTTGTCATTTTCTTTCTGTAAGCTCTCCAATGCACACAGAAGAGTCTATAATGGCCAAATACGGCCGCTGCGGGGGCTCCCACAACACTTATTTAATTGGCATTTAATTAACCATAGATGATAACTTAAACATAGTGTTGCTTCATTCCCTAGATTACTAGCATCTCATTTCCCATTGACAAGAAGCTCAATACTACACTCAACCCCCCAAATCCATCTTTTCAGGTCTATCTCCTGGGACTACTCCAGATATGAATTTTATAGCAGTCAGAGTTCACTTAGGAGACAGAAATCACACTAGTAATTAGAACAGGGAAAATGTAAAATAAAGAACTGTTAACTAATAAAAGGTAATTAACTACTAAAAGGGATAAAAGAGAACTCTAAAATATCCGTAAGTGGTAAGTGCAAAAAAGGAGCTACTGCCTATAAGCTAAGGAAGAATGAACAATGTAGAAACAAGGGACTTCTGGGGAAAGCAAATCAGATCTGTTCAAAGAGGGCATGGCTGCCACAGAAATACACAGCCTGCCCATGGTGAATAAGCTTGTCAGAGGGTCTGTGTCAAAGCTGGTCTGCAGAAGTGGCTCATCATTGTCAGAATAAATGGGTGGAGAAGAGCCAGCTTATAGAAACAGGACAAAAGGTGGGTTCGGAGCAGAGAGACAAATGATAACTAGTACTTTAAAATATAAATAAATATTCATATATTTATTCCTCATTCTAGATTTGCTACAAAATAGGCCATAACATCCTTTTGATATATTGTCTGAAATCCAAAAATTCAAATCGACCAGTACAAATGACAAAACAATCACATAATACAGTTTTATGCAAGAGTGACCATCCACCAGCACCTAGTAATTAGTATCTTTCCTCGTTATTCTTTTCCTTAAAATAACTGAGAGTTAGATGCTGAAAACTGGAACCTGGAGAAGAGATATGTCCACCATTAAGAGAAAAAAGATTTTGTATCTAAAATAGGCATGAGGAAACTGTTTATAATCAGTATTGTTTACCTTCAACTAGTTAATATGCCTCCTTTCAAAAGTTGGAGCCTAAATTCCTTCTCGTCATTGTAGGCTTGACTTGACCTTTTTTCAAACTAGAATACAATGGAAGCCATAATGTATGGCTTCCCACACAAAGTTACAGAAGGCATTACCACTTCTGTATTCTGGATCACTCTCTCTGAGGGAGTGGCTGTCAGGAGGACACTTACTTTTGGAAGGTTCCCGTGAGAGGAACTGAGGCCTCCAGACAACAACCAACACCAACTTGTAACCATGAGGGTTGGTCACCTCGGAAGCAAATCTTCCAGTCCCCATCAAGCCTTCAGATGGCTGTAGCCCCTGATTTAATCTTGACTGCAGCCTTATGACAGACCCTGAGCCAGAACTACCCTGAATTTCTGACCCACAGAAACTGTGATGATAATAAATATTCATTGTTATTTTAAGCCACTAAATTGTGAGGTAATTTGTTATATAGCAATAGTTAATTAATACAAATAAATATTGTAGAGCCATGAGGACATTTCACTCTATGAGAGTCTGCTTACTGTACTGGTGTAAGAATGGGTCACATAATCAACATGTTACCCAAAACATGAAACATAATGTGACCAAAATACTCATATACACTCAGTCTCCCTCCTGTTTGAAATTGTTCATGGTAGTATGTTATCTTTTGTTATGTGTAGTTCAAACACTGACATAGTAAGAGCAAAAATTATTCTGTTCTAAATTGAACCACTTTTCACTTCATGACTATTCAGGCAGAATGCTTTTTTGTGTGTGATTTAAAAGACACTTTTGTTTCATATCAGTTTTCATTTTCTATTTGGGAATGTTCTCAAATGTGGGATAAGCTAACCACTGCAGCAATGAGAATGTGAAGTAAATGCTCAGTTCTTTCTATTTCCTCCCCCTCTCCAAGATGACTTGTGGCATTTAAGGAGGCTTATTACATCCCAGCCTTAAGCCCTTCACATTAATTTTGAGACTGAGATCCTTGATGTGTGGTGGGAAAGGATTGGCAGTATCTGGATGAGAGTAGAAAAGAAGGGAAGAAAGTGATATTTCTTCCTGAGAGAGAAAAGGATCAGGGTTTGTCCATAGTGTTGTCTGGAGAGTGGCTGGCTCTAAATTAATGACCCAAAGTTATCAGCTGCCTGGACACTGGCTCTTTTCTAAAGATCTTAAATGTCACCAGTACAGCACTCCCCAATCTGGCTCACTGTGCCTCCATTATTTTCTGATAGGCTTTTTTTTTTCCTCTCTTGATTTTATCGTAGGTCAAAAATATGTGACAAAGACCATATTGACCCTTAGCTGCTTGGATGCGAGTCTCAATCACGATCTCCTACCAGCACTGGTCATTGTAAACAAATATGTATATATATACTTTTTTAATACACAACTTGATTTGTATTCCTAACTTTAAAAATTTCATTTTCAAGAGCAAGACTAGGTAAACCCATTCTAAAATCCCCAGCTGAGAAGACATATATAGGAAGAATTAAGATTAGAGTTAACCAATTATTCTGGAGTCAGAATATGGTGGTGGCACATATGGGTCTGTATTAGGCACAGTGTATGGCATGAGCCAGAGAATATGTTCTGAAGAGTTGGAGCTTTGGGTGATTGCACAAGAAAATAGTATAAGGTTAGATCTGGTCCACTTTCATTCACTGTGGAAAAAAGAGTGTCAGAGTATTAGAGAACATGGAAGAAGCCAGCCTCTCCTGAGCCTGTAGCCCCTGCTCACAGTGTATTCAACCCCATCAACATTCTTTCTAGTTATCTCTTCATGCCTAGCCTAAAGTGGACAGCAATTCCAATTACATCCATGAAAGTTTAGAATGGGGACCAGTCCTCCAGAATAGCCAGGAAAGGAAACCCAGAGGCTGGAGCTGTGGTTCTTATTTCTAGTAAATGGTTTCTAGTTTCTGCTCATTTTCTAATTTCCTTGGGCCACAGAAGAGGCCATTCATATATAAACACCTTAGAGATGACCAGACTATTTATAGTGAAGTTTGAAAAGAGCTCAGTTGACAACTTACAACCATGAAAAACAGTTATGCCCGAAGAGAACTTTCTTCCTAGTTGAAGCTACATTTCCCTTGGGACATAAGAGAAACGATCTCATTGTTTGCGTATTGTGAAAAATTTATCTCCTATCTCTAGTTCCTACGGTCACTGCAACTTTGTCATATTCTTCTAAAGAATGGCTGCTGCCTTTCTCATCACTAATAAGGCCTGTTGTCCTTGGGCTGCAGCCATCTTGGCTGCTATTGCCATTGGATTGACCACAAGGAGATACCACATCACCATCTGTCACCTACACTACTACTGTCTTTATCACCCCTGCCTCAGTAGCCATTGAGTCTATTGTGATCACATCTGCTACCATCTCCTCAGTTGTCATTTCTGCTAACACCTTCTTCAGCATCATCTTTGCTCAGCAGCCACAATCCCAGGCATTGGCTGGCCCGTCATCATCCTGTGCTGTCATCTCCACAGCCTTCACTTTCTGTTGCCTATTTTTCTCCTGAATAACAGAAGAGTAGAATGACCTCTATGTCCCTTTCCCAATAGGAAGATGAGGCTATTCAAGTATGAGGGGTTTTCTTTCACTGAGTGGTTTTATTTCTACATACAAAATGGATTATTTAATAAAAGTCAATTACATACTGAAAACTCTTAGATCACAAGGCAGCTTGGAATAATAATTCTCATAAAAATGATCTATACTGCAAAGTCAAATTATCCATTATGTTCTTCTGAAGCACTGGCTCTCTCCAGCTAACAAAATTTGAAGCAGCCTGTGCCAACGGTGGAAGTATGAATCTGCCAACATCGGGTTGCTATAGACCCAGTCTTGGTAAATGATGTTTCTTCACTACACCCCTTTGAGGGGTGAGAGAGACTGAACAACTCTCCAGGGCCCAGGCTTCAGTCATCACTAAAGTGAATAATTTTTTGCTTTAAAATTTAAGTATAATCTTAGAAGCATCTTAATCTTAGAAGAATAATTTTTTGGACAAAAAAAAAAAGAATGAAAAGAAATAGCTGATTGGAAAATCTTCATGTAGGGGCAGGACTTATCAATAGATAGACCTCAAAATCAATTACTTGAGTAAGGTGTGGCTGTTTCTTTGATCAACATCCATATATCAGCATTTAAAAGTCCTTTGTCTAGGGCTGGTCAGTTTCATAAGAAAGAAATCCTCCTTTTTGGGGTCTAAAAGTATAACATAAGCTTGCCTCTCAGAACTCCAGGAGAGCCCACTAATTAATACTATGACTTTAATTTGACACCTCTCAAACTTGCCTTTTTCAGTGGCTCACCGCCGCTTTCATCTATGTCTAATGTCCCAGTGTTCAAAGCCTCTCTGGTTCAATTTCAGCAGTGTGAATTTTGCTCCAGTTTCTGCAGTGGAGAGGAAAGGGTCCTATAGTAGGGAAGGAGATTCCAGGATACAAACTGCTCCTTTAAACCAAACCTCCTGTTTTTAGCCCAACCCTATATCCCTGCCTTCAAAGATTGCTGAAGACCCATACTTGAATCTTTCTGGAACTCAAGGGCAGAAACTACTTTGCTTCTTGTTATCTTCTTCCTGTAGGCACTTAGATGATTTTAGTGAGTTTTGAGGAGAAAAGAGAAGTCTTTTCTTTTGTTCACTTTATCATATTTAACAAAAATCCCTGTTATTTTTTTCCTGTCTTTCACTTTTTAAAATTTCATCTTTAGTCCATCAAATATTTATTCTGATGTATAAAGGGAGATAAGGATATAAGATGAATCTCACTCTGTGCTAGAACTATTCAAAGATTCATCATTTATTGAACATCCTTTCCTTCCCTCTTATTTGTGGCACATGAGGGAGTAGAGTATACTTTACTTTCAGAAATCAGAAATGGTATAATAAAATTTATGACATTTTCCCTGGGTCTTAAATGATCAAGCAAGTGGAAATGTGTGGAGGAAAGTTATTGAGGCATAGAAAATGTTGTTGGGAACTGTATGAAGATATAAAAATAGATGAGAAATTAAAAAATGAGGTTGCTCAGAAGACAGTGGGCTAGATCTTAAAGGACATTTGACACCATGTAAAAAAGTTAAACTTTATGTGTAAGGCCACCAGATCATAAGGTGATAAGCCTAACATGTTAAGGGATACACACAAACCATCTTATTAACAATTGATTAAGTGGCCTCATGGTAGTTCCTTTTTCACTTATGTTTGGAAGATAACTTATTCAGGTTTTCCTCTCCCAAGCACATTTCTTTATGATTCCATCAATGCCTTATGCCTCTATGGTTTTTACTTCTTTTTGCATCTGAATGTGACACCACTGAAGTTACTCATCTCAAATATGCTAAATAAACTCTTTACACATCTTTGGATGACTGGAAAACAATACATATTCACAAAGGGGACCCAAGAGAAGTCAGTAGGAAGTAAAAGCCAAGAGACACTTGACAACTGGCTAAGCTTTGAATGTACTACTCAACTACTGAACAAAT